>NC_058406.1:155651195-155887855 GCF_002201575.2 Neomonachus schauinslandi
CACACACACACACACACACACACACACACACACACACACACACACACCCCTTAGACAGCTGTTCAGAACCCAGAGCCTAGACTTTTCAATATGGTGTTACATTCAAGTCTGGAAGTGGGGAGAGAAACCAGGGACTTGGGGTTTGTGTCTGGTTGGACTGGTTGGCTCTCGACAATGGATCACCAGTGTGTAAGCAGAGTTGAATGGTTGTGACTGCCAGAGCAAGTGGTGAGGGTCAGAAGAATCTGAGGAGGTGCAAAGAATTAACACATTTATTTCCTGTTTATTATATGTCAAGCACTACACTATCACTTCACATGCCTTGTTTCTTTTGATCTGTTATTAATCCCATTGTGCAAAGAGGTATTTCCACCTTAGAGAATAAAGTTACTTATCCTCAGGTTTGAAACCAAGCAGTTATCATTAGCCTCTTGGAGGGCAACTTCTTTTTTCCCCTCCCCTGCGTTGTCTTCTTCCCTCTCCTCCTCACCCTTCCCCTCCTGTGTTGTCCCTTTGTCCCTTCTTTCCCTTCCCTCCATCCTTCCATCATCTCTTCTTTTCCTTCATTCCCCCTTTCTTTATGCTTCCTTCCTCTCTCTCTCTTTCTCTCTCCCTGTTTCCTTTCCCTTCTCTTTCTTACTTCTTTCCTTCCTCCCTTATTTCACTCCTTCCCCCTTCCCTTCCCTCTTCAATAAATATTTTAAATTATCTACTGTATTCTAGGAACTGGTCTAGCTGATGAGAATACATGAACACAGTCCTTGCTCTCTTACTTCTTAAAATCAAGCTGGGGAATGGGAAGGAGAAGCACACAATAAAAAAGTAAACAAATAGTCAAATACTTTCACATGGTGATTTGTGTTCTAAAGACAATGAAACAGGATATGGGAGGGCATTTGTAAGTGTATAAAAGGAGTGGGGTGAGAGAGGATACTTCTTTTATTTTTGAAAAAAAAAATTCCTTTAATTTTTTTATTATGTTATGTTAATCACCATACATTACATCATTAGTTTTTGATGTAGTGTTCCAAGATTCATTGTTTGCATATAACACCCAGTGCTCCATTCAGTACGTGCCCTCTTTAATACCCATCACCAGGCTAGCCCACCCCCCCCCACCCCCCTCCCCTCTAGAACCGTCAGTTTGTTTCTCAGAGTCCATAGTCTCATGGTTTGTCTCCCCCTCCAATTTCCCCCACTTTCATTTTTCCCTTCCTACTATCTTCTTCTTCTTCTTCTTTTTTTTTTTTTAACATATAATGTATTATTAGTTTCCAAGCTACAGGTCTGTGATTCAACAGTCTTACACATACTTCTTTAAATAGTGTGTTCAATAAAATCCTTTTTAATGGGAGGTGACATTTGACCTGATATTTGACTGATGGTAAATAGCCAGGAGACAGGTCAATCAGGCTTCTAAGTGGGGAATGAATCTAGAAGAAGCTGCTTAGAAGGCTACAGGAGTGGTCCGGGCCAGCAATGATGGCTTAGACTGGGATGGTATCACGGAAATGAGAGAGGAGGGAAGGTGCAATATAGAGTTGAGAAATAGGACCAAATAGAGGTCTCAATGGTGACACTTAGGCTTTTGATGTAAGCAATAGGACAAATGGTGTTTTCATTTATAGAGATGAAGGAGATGAGGGGAGGAACGGGTTTAGTGTGGGGGGTAAAAAGTTCTAAGTTGGATGTGTTAAGTCTGAAATGTCTATTAGCCATATAAATGAAGGCACAAGGAATATATGTGCCTAGAGTTAGGTAAGAGATATGGACTAAAAATAAAACTTTGGGAGCCACTGGTGTAGAAATGAAACTGAAAGCCATATTTTATTTAAACATGATGATTTTTACAAAGAACTGATAAAACAAATGCTGTTTCTGGGATTTTTCTTTTTTCCTTTCTTTTTTTTATTTATTCTGACTATATTTTCACTTTTAAATATAATAAAAATATTTGGATATCCTTGTAGAGTTAAGACAACTGTACAACACTTTGTTATGAATTATAGCCCTAAAATACAAGAGATCTTCCCTTTTGGTTTTAGTATTCAATTTAAAAACCCATGTGCTTTTTTAATGTTCTTTAAATTTGTAAGCCAGAGCTTTTTTTTTTAAGTGATTATCTCTAGTGAATTAAAGAAGGCAAGCATCATTGGAAGCTAATAACATAGCCATGTGTAGTCTCACAGGATGTTTATTTTTTTACCTATAAAATGTACAAATGTACTTGCCAAGCAATAAAATACAAACAAAAGCATTTAAGAAATGGTCAAGTCATGTTGGTATTTTAAATCATAGAAGGTGAAGATAATGCAGAAGGATGAACTAACTTAGTATATTCCTGGGATGATTTTATTCAGTGAAAGCAACTGTCATTATGGAGTACTTTTGGAAGGAATGAGAGATGCCACAATGCATCATGGAATCCATCTTTGGGTGCCTGGTTTACAACAAGACCAAAAAAATTTTGCAGAAAACAATATTGTCTTTATGCTGCTAAATATTCCCCCCATTCTCAAAGCTAAGAAAAGAGCTGGTTTTCAATAAATATTCACAGAAGCATGACTGTATAGTTTCCTATGGATTTGAAAGCACTCACCATTTAAGAAAGCATTGACTATGCTGTGTATCTGCGTGGTGCTGGGCTCCATATGAACAGAACACCTTGGCTTGTAAAACACATTCAAAGCAGTGAGTTTAATATCCACATGTTAAGTCCTACTTTATATCTGGCTATATAACATGAATAGTATATAGCAGGTCTAGTATAGAGCAGGTCTAGTATAGAGCAGGATATAAACTGCATTTAGACCAGGAATCAATGAAGAAGGAAGAGTACTTCTCTCTGGTATTTGAGATGAGTTTGGGATTCCGATAGACATGGAAATTTTGAACATTTTTGAAAAAAGGAAGAAGAGAGTCAATCAGTTGGGAGCTGGCACTTATTCCTAGTATTCAATCAAGAGGCATTAGAGGAAGTGGGTATGAGCCCACATATCACACCTATATTACCTCAAGCCTTGACTCTGCACTTTTATACAGTAAGCAACTAAATAATTTGACCATTACTGTGGAAAATCAGAGAGATGGTGCTCCAAAAACTGGAGAAAATCTGGAAGATGGTAGAGATAGATTGTTACAAAACTTTAAAAAAGTTTTTACTGATTAGGAACTAACCAGAAAAAAAGCATAATTGAATAAAATATGATTAACTCATGTGGAAAAATAATCACACTGTCCATTGATAACTTTCCAAAATTTAATTTGTTAGAATATGAAAGATGGTATTATCCTTATCTATTATGATGGAAACTGTGAGCTTAGGGTCAAAAGTAGGTCTAATTGTTTCTGTATTTTTAAGTGTAGATTGAATTCATGTCAGCTAAACACATCAAAATTCTTTCAGATTATAGGTATCAATATAGAATCTCTAACTGTCCCTATTCATGACTTTATTAAACAATCTCTTGGGCTAGGTCTTAATGTTTAATTTTTTTCTGCAGTAAGAAGGACTAATCAAGATCTTTGAGTTGTTCAAAGCAAATTAAAATAAATATGATTCAAGTCACTTTCTTTTGTATCTTCTCTGGCTTCTTGAAGTATCTTAATTTTATTGCTCAACTGATAATTTTTCTGGTGCATTCTACAGGCCACTATCAGATTAATGTTTCTGAAAGTCTATGTTAATTTTTCTGCTTAAATATCAGTAATGTGGTGTTTTCCCATGTATACTATTTCCAGGCAATACAAACAAGGGATCAGTGCTCAAATGCTTTTGGGAATTGCTCCACACTGTCTTTCACTCTCAGGGATCCCCAGTATACATTAGCATATTAAAAGGCCAAGAGAATTCCTGGAGCAAAAATAGCTATTTAACTTTGTTTAACCCAAGTGGTTCCCAAATTATTTGAACTTGAACCCTTTACCTCCACAGGGATCACACTTTGAAAAATGCAAATCTAAAGGTGTCTGATTATATAAAAAAAAATCTTCAAAGATCTGTGAGAACTGTAAGGTAGATAAGAGATCAAATAGTTCAATCATTTCACTTTACAAATAGTATAACAGGACTAAGATAGGGCAAGAGGCTTATCAAAGTTCACACAGCAAGAACTTTCTCAAGTTAGCAAAGAGACAGCATTTTAATCTCAATCTCAAAACCTGTATTCCTTTTCATCATGTTTTGCTTTCTTTCCAAGTAAGTTCTAGAAGCTAAAGATTCCATTTTCTACATCTTATCTATTACTTATGGCTTCTGATAATGGCATAGCATATGAGAGACCATGGTTTAGAATTATTTATTCAGAATTCAGTGGTAACACCGAGTAGAGTGCTCAGTGGGTTGTAGTGAGCACGATAGTTGTAGTTCTTGCTCAGGTGGAGCCTGTTACCTTGTAGGTAGGGGTGGTCAGACATAAAGTAGGCAAATTAATAAATGGGTAATTACAAATTTGAAGAGATAATAGGAAAGCTGCATACTGGTTTCTGTGACTGGGAATGAAGGTGGAAACCTACTTATTCAGGGCTCATAGGAAGGTTCATCTCATGAGAGGAAACATTTAAACCAAGAGAGAAGACAGCTGTGCAAAGACCCAAGGACAGAACTTTCTAGACAGGATACTCACACAGTGTGAAGACTACAGTAAGGAAACAGTTTTTCAGGAGTGAAATAATGGCCCAGGTGGCCTGAGGGTGGTGAATTAGGGGAACACAGTTGGGGGTGAGTTTGGATGCGCCAACTAAGTATATATGATTTAGTTCATTGTAGGCTAAACTGTTGAATTTTAAAGAGGATAGGAAGCTCTAGCCTCATGCGGTAGACTGGTGGTCATTTATTTCACAAGTGGAATAGTAGATTCTAGGCAGTTGCTTCAGGAGGATTCTGAGATGGCAGCTCCCATCAGCTTAGGACGTCAAGGGACTACCAGCCTGTGGAAGAGTGTGGAAATACTTAAACACTTGTTGCTGGAGCAGGTATGTAGCTGATAATAGGAAATCCGATGGGTAAGAGCACTAGGTTGGGATGGTGTTGTCAGCATGGTGGTGTGGGAGGAGAGGAGAGGAGGAGAGGAGGCCTGGCCAGTGATGAAAATGAGATGGCTGAGAGATCTTCCTGTGGTTGTTGCTGCTGACCTTGGAGATGGGCCTTCAGCCTAGAGTGAAGTGGTCAGAGATAATAATGGGCAGAGAAGTAGGGGGACAGGCTATAGCCCATGTAATTGTTATGGCAGAACTCAGAAGCTTCTGGCTCTCAAAATGGACTGCATATGAGTTGGTTCTGAAGGACACTTGATGAAAACGGTCTTTGTCTGGTGGCTAGTAGTATAAGTAAACGTGATATGGCTGTGGTTAGCATCATGGTGCAGGCTGGACAGGCTGGATCAAAAAGGCTCAGTGTGAAACTGACAATATTGGTACACACTTTCATCTTTCAAATAAGGATTTCCCTGAGACATTCTGGGTATGCCCTTTTCCAGCATAAGAGTTGTGTTTTCTTTTCATCACAGCAACTGAATAAACTTCCTCTGCAGTGTAAGTTCTGAGTCATTATTTCAAAATATTTTTCCCATACATACTTCCTTCTTTCCTTCCTTCCTTCCCTCTTTCAATGCTTATTGTTAACTCTGTGCACACAAAAGCCTAGACAATGCAGACTCATAATGAACAAGATAGAGGATTCCTGCTCTTGGGGAGCTGACATTCTCTAGGCATATCTCCTAATATTCTGAATTACAATTTTCCCTGCAGTAAAAGGATTAGCCAGAGGTTTGTAATGTTTGAAACCCAGAGTACAACCAAAATTTCATTGTAAATCGCAAATGATTTCTGCTAACCAAAATATAATTTCTATTGCTAAAGTGGATATTAGGAAGAACTGATCAATTTCATAATAAATTATTTTGTGATTAAGCAAGGGGACATAAGAATGATTTATTTTTAAATCAGAGATTCAAACGAAAATTTATGTATAAAGATGTTATCTTAAAATTTTAGAATAACTGTGGAAAAAATAAGGCAAAAGCTAAATAAATAATGATACAGTGACATGATACAATATTATGTATCCATTAAAACACATGCTTTTATTTATTTTTTTAAGATTTTTTATTTATCCATTAGAGAGAGAGCAAGAGTGAGCACGAACATGGGGGAGGGGCATATGGAGAGGGTCAAGCAGACTCCCTGCTGAGCGGGGAGCCTGATTGCAGGGCTTGATCCCAGGACCCTGGGATCATGACCTGAGCCCAAGGCAGATGCTTAACTGACTGAGCCACCCAGGCACCGCAAAACTCATGCTTTTAGAGAAGCAATATTATGTAGTGATAAAGACTATGGACACTAGAGGCAGCTATTATCCTGATGAAGTTACTTACCATATCTTTTCACATGACAGGTTATGATTTTCTGTCCAGGCCTGTGCATGTTAATCACCCTCATTCTTTTTCACAACTGCATAGTGTGACTTTTATCGGTATACCATAATTTGTTTAACCATCCCCCTGTTAATGGATATTTGAGTTGTTTCCCCATAACTTGCTTGCAAACAGCGGAAGTAAACATAATTGCACACATACTTTGATGTTCATGGGTTGGCATTATAATAGGATTGAATGCAAAAATTGGGATTGCTGACTGGTGATTCTGCACATTCATAATTTTGTGAGAGAGTGTCAAACTGCAAAAAGTTTGCTTCACTTTTACTTCTCACAGCAACAGAGTTAATTTCCCCAAACCCTACAATTTAGTATTGTACTTAACAAATGCTCATGTCAAAACATGGCCATTTTTATGTTCATCAAACCCCTTTGAAACTCTGTCACTTTTAGCTCTGTAATCCTTGATGAGTTACTGACTCTCTTTGCTTCAGCCTTCTGATGCTCATAATGACAATATCAACAGAATTTTTTTATGCTTTGTATTAAATAACGCAGTGTAAAATGCTAGCATTGCATCTGGCATATTAAAAGACTCAGCAAATGCTGTTGAAGTGCAGAGTGAAAAGTGCCAATTGTGGAACCAACTGGTCGGTTCCTGTTCCCGATCAGCAATTTACCAGCTGTCTTGACCTCTCTGTGTCTCAGTTTCCTCATTTGCAAAGTAGAGGTAATAGTTGTGCCCACCTCCAAAGGTTGTTGTGAGATTAAATCAGAATACATAGAGTTTCTGGCACTTGGTACACTTCTAAATGTTAGTGATCAATTATATCATTGCTGCAAAGCATACACATTTTCTTATTTCTCAATTTTTCACTACTACAAAAAGTGATGCAGAAACATTCTATGTAAATATTGGCAGATATTTCTGATTATTACTAGGATAGAATCCTAGAAGTGACATTTCTGGATCAAAGAGTATGCAAGTACATTCACTGTTTTAAGGCTCTTAACAGATATATCCAAATTTCTTTCAGAAAATTTATTTATTGGTTAACTTTTACTAATTTATACTCCCACTGGCAATGGATAAGCCAGGACCTAGCTCAACACAACCCTGTCAGTGTTCAAAGGTACAATATTGATTTTTATCTTTTCTAATTTGATAGTAAAATTAGTAACTCATTATTATTTTTATCTGAAGTTCTATGAGTGCTAGAGGAGTTTAACCATTTTTTTCCAGATGACTATCATTTGTATTTCTTCTGTGAAATATCTGTAGTATTTTTTCTAGTGTTTAATAGTATTTTGGTTTTTATTTATTAATTCATAAGGGATTTTTAGATATTAACATGGCCCTGATGATACTGCATGACATAAATATTCAATTACTTTATGGAGTCCTTTATTATGCTCATTTTGCTAAGTGCCAAAATTCTTCATTTTCTCAGCTTTGTATTCCTGAGAAGGTAGTTTGATAGTCAGCTCATATTTTTGAACCTAATGATGCAGTCCAGACCATAGAAGACTATGTATCTTATAAATCATATATCCTGATTTGAAAACTATGGCCCCAGGGAAAGTGATCACATGGTACAGAGGATAACTGTAGTGATTCTGTTGTTTGTATGAAAGGTAGCTTTCCTACACTGGGGAAACTGCAGACACCATAAAATATGACTAATTTTATATTTAACAGGATTTATTTTCCTAAATAGTCAATTTGCTCAACGTCTTTACCGAATAATTTCTTTCTTCCACTGTTCATGCATCCTTACCAAATATTAAATTCTATATATTAAGATCTATTTTGAGGCTATCTATTCTATTCCATTGATCTGTCATTTCTTACACCGGTTACATAATATTTTAATTAATTCTATTACATAATTGTTGGAGGCAGCCTTCTTTTTCTATTCTTTTTCACAATTGCATTTGTTACTATTTTGAATTTTCATTCAAGATGAAATGTAGAGAAATGTTCTAAATGTTCAATAAAAATTTCATTGAAATGGTAAAGTCTGTAAATTAATTTGGGAAAAACTGACATTCTTCCCAATGATACTAATTTTTTTGAGTATTTATTGTTGCCAGTGAATATTGCTAGTGAAATGGTTTCTCTTTTTGAATTAAGATCTTCTCTCTACCTTGAAAATGATTAAGTTTTGTAAATGTTTCAAAGATATTTGAGAGAGAAATACTTGCATTGGTACAACCACATCAATCTTACTATTTGTATTCCCTATATACCTATTTTTAAGCTTTGCATTATAAAAATCTAAACATTTCAGAAGCAGATAGAAGAATACCATTAACCTCCTTTTTTTTCAACACCCAGCTTCAACATTACCAACTCACAGCTGGTTTTGCTTCATCCTTCACCTTGAAATGTCCCCATTCATGAATTATTTTTAAGTAAATCCTAGACATCATAAAATGATATTTATAATGATTTTAGTATATATCTCTAAGACATAAGAACTCTTTGAAAACATAATCATAATGTTAGTATTGCAACTAAATCTAACAATAATTTCTCAAAATGAAATATCCCCTAGTTTTGAAATTTTCAATTGTCTCATATTTTTTTCTTTTTCTTTTTTTGAACAGTTTGTTGGGTCCAAACATTGTGACTGGATTTTGTGCCTCCCACATTTCTTTTAAAACTATAGATTTTTTCCTTCATCCCTTAGGATTTTTTTCATTTTAATTTATTTGTTGAAAAAATCAGGTTGTTTGTTTTATAGTTCTCCTGTCTGGATTTTGCTGATTGCATCCCTGTGGTCTGGTTTAAAATGTTCCTCTGTCCTCTATTTCCTGTAATACGGTAATTAGACAGAAATGCTTGATCAGATTCGAGTTCAATTTTTTTTTTTTTCCTAAGCAAAATGGCTTCCCTGGTGGTTGGAGTTCTGTCAGGAGGCACTTCCTGCCTGGTTGCTGCTATTTGTGATATCAGCAGTCTTTCATCATTGCCCAACTCCATTATTTCATTAGGAGTTGCAAAATAGTGACATTTTTACTTTAAGTTACTTATTTATTTGTTACTTAAAAATTCTATTTATTATATTTTAATTTTATCATTTCTTCCATATTTATTAATTTATTTTTTATTAAGAGAAAATTCCCCTCATCATTCTTTTGGTTACCTTGAGGTAACCTTTATATAGGAAAAATATGATAAATATTTGTGTCTTATCCCTTATTTAGTATGTCACTATTTTTGGTCCATTTGAAATGTGAAGCATTGAGTGAGACTTCAAAGTCTAAAGATGGAATTTTCTTACACTTTTTCTTAAATCTAACAGCTTTTGCTTTGAATAGTACTAATAAAACACTAGTCTTTTGCCCTCTATATCGCCTGTAATTTGGTAATTAGCTTTAAATTATTAATAGTACTTATATAGTATTATTCAAACTATTCAAATACCATACTTTGAGTAGTATTATCATAGTACTATTTGGCACACAAGATTTGGTGTACCTTTAACATGCTTTTTATTAATCTGAATTTATATCCTTTGTTGGATAAGGCTTGGGGTGGGTGTAGTGCTCAAATTTTATTACATCTGAAATTAACAATGCCATCTTACTTCAATTTTATTTAAATATTTCTGACAAATTTTTGCTCAACGTTCTCTTCCCTTTTATTACAAAGTAGTAAATTCTCGTTGAAAAGATTCAAATAACACAGAAATCAACACCGTGAAAACTCAGATTAACCACCTTTTCCAATGTTTACTCCTTAGGAAAAACATTGTTTACAGTATGGTGTTTATGGTCTTGGATATTTTTCTATATACATATAGATATACACACATATAATACATGTACATGCATACATTTGTCTACAATATGGATCATATTATACGTAATATTCCACAATTTACATTTTACCATGGTACAATATCATGGACATTATCTTAGGACATGTCTATTGAACTTACTTTTTCAGTGGATGCATTGTATTCCATAATCTGGATCTACTACACATTTTACCAACCTGCTATTGGTGGAAAAGTTGTTATTCTTATAAATTAGATGACAATACATATACTTTACAGATGTACTTGTGTGAGTGCTGCCTAACAATGGAAATTCTTTCTAAGAGAATACATACTTTAAATGTTTTTAAATAATGACACATTTTTTCCAAAGAAGTAGTACTGCTTTACTCCAAGTATGAGTGTGCTCTTTGACTCAAACTGTTGCCAATACTATATATCCATTTCTTTAAAATGATTGTCAATTTGTTAGGAAAAATGTGATGTTATTATTTAATTTGCATTTTCCTGGTTGTTAGTGTGGTCAAAGATTTTTATTTGCTCTGTTGTGTTTATATTTCCTCTTTGAATTGTCAGTTCACATCCTTTGCCTATGTATTTTCGTATGTATTTTATTAACAAGTTAGCCAAAATTTGGTTTGTGGCTACCTACCTAATGTAAGGCTAACCTGAAAATGTGATTAAGGACTTGGTTATGAAAAATAGCAGAGTTTGAAGTTGACATAATCTGGTAAAACAGTGAAGGGCAGATATATTTTGTTGATGAGTAAGGGCATAGCCTTATGTTTTGATAAACAGCTAAAGGAAAGAAAAGGTTAATCTTCTGTGAAAATTCAAGAGCCTATTTTGGGGCACATAGAAATTTAAGTAGAAGTTTCTTTTCTCCTATTTTACCTCAAAAATGATGGCATAAAATTAGGTCAAGTTTGAATGTGTGGTTAGCACCAATATTTTCCATGGGAAACCATTTTGGACTTGATGCCTGTGGCTGCATGGTAATTTCCTAGAGTAGGAGTAGCAAAAGCGTGGCATGCATGCCAGTACTTCTCTATTCTGCTCCCATGACAGACATCACTAGTCAATCCTGGCAGTATTTCTTCAAAACTTACATACAACTACCACAGTTCTTTTTAACATAGTTCTCTAAGCTCATCTCTAATTAATGTGTATAGACAATCAAAATGGAATTGATTTACATCCCTGTTGTATACTCAAGCTCATTAGAATTTAGGCTCCAGTAGAGCATGGATTTGTCTGTTTTGCTTCCCGATATTTACAACAATATCAGCAACATACTAGACACTCAATAAACATTTGTTGAATGAAGAGACAGATAATAAATTTAGATAGAAAAATTTCAAAGCAGATTCAAATATCCTGCACATTTGCAATAGAATTTTAATAAAGCATTGATGGATTACCTGTTGGTCATTGAGGGAAATCTTTGCTTTTGATGTTATTTGAATATTGAGGGTTTGTTGTAACAGTTTTTTTTTTACTTATAAATATAATTCTGTTGAATTACTATAAACAATAGCAATTACAACAGAAGCATTAATGGAAAATGGCTGTATTTTCAAATACCTTTGGCATCATCAGTATGATTAGCTTCCCCTGGTTCCATTCCTTGTGAATTTACAATTTGACTTTAGATCAAACTTGACAGTAGGTATGACTGGATGAACTGGATGGTAAAACTTATACCTTATTTTTCTAAGGTCAACATCTTTTCTGATCCGTATGTGAATGTGATGCTGGGAAATGTGCTTTCAAGCTGGCTTGAGCAAGGGGCAAGCATGGTTTCTTTTTTTTTCTTTTCTTTCTTTCTTTCTTTCTTTCTTTCTTTCTTTCTTTCTTTCGTTCTTCTTTCTTTTGTCACGGGGGCTTTGGTGCTGAAACAAATCAGGGTAAATCAGGAATTATGGCAACTTGATTAGAATTGTTTGAAAATTGTAGTTCAATTCAAAATTCAGTAAAGTGGGGTTAGAATATAGGGAAGAAAAAATATTACTTCTCCCAGAAATCAGGGAGCAGTTTGTGTATATGACGAAGTGTCATATTTTCTTCCCAAGGAGCCCCATTACACATGCCCACTTAGTCTATATCCTCTGCTTGATTAATTTTCCAGACTTCTTGGTTGCCTTCCTCATCAATCTTATTTGAAAACTAACACTGTCTTAAACATTCATTTTCAAACCCTTGCTCACAATTGTATAAAAGTTTCTAGTTTACAAAGTAGAAAGTGCACACTCATTTAATTCTATTAGGTAAGTATTTCTATCATTAGTTGGATCCAAAAAAGAAAAAAAAAATCAGGTAGTGCCCTTTGCCACATGATCACCTGGCTCTTAAGTGGCAAAGCTGTGTTCTTCCCACTCCAAATCGAATGCACTTTCCAATAAACCACTTCTGCCTGAAATCACATCACTGTGACAATTTTTAAACAGAGAAGAAATGGGGGTACACCATGAATACAGGAAGGAGAGATTTTTATGGCCATTTAAGGATGGTGTAAGATGACTGCTGTAGGTCGTTGGGTATCTCCTATGTGAGGGTTTTATTTTTAAATATTTTGTGACTAAGTGAATGCGTCTTGTGTGTTTTTGTTATTAACTTGGTTGCTCCCTCTTTGCTGAAGGTTTGGGGGGCTCAGACTGAAGCTTTTCCTCTTTTCAGCTGAGCTCAGTTTGCAGTTCAGATCATTTCCTTGCTAGAAGTGAAAACAGCACTCTGACAAATCAGTGACAGTAACAATTTGACCAGGCATGCATAGTTATCATTAGATTATTTATGCCTTCTGTAATGGAATTTAATCCAAAGATTTTTACAATCCTCTGTCTTCCTAGTAATTAATCTATAAAATCATGCAAATGTAAGTGCTTGGAATCTCTAAGAATGTGTAATTATTTTGCATTCCTTAGCAGTGGCATGATGATTTTAGTATGGATGAACTCCAGTTGCGCAGAGACTGAGTCTGTTGGATATCCAGAAATTTGGATTTCTAAATGATGATCAGTTCATTTTTCAGGAACCTTTCCCTGGCTAGGAAATGCTGGAAAGTCTTAAAGATTGGGTTTTATTACAAGATGGGAAACACCTTTATAAATATATTTAAGAACTGTTACAACTGTCAATTTGAAATTGGTCCTCAAGAGGCAAAGCCTGGGGACTGGGAAAATGTTTACTTTTGGCATGAATAACCTGCCTGTCTATAGCAAGGTGTAGCATTTGTTGTTTTATAAAATCCAACCTATTTACATTCTTCCTGAGAATGGAACACAGCTATCTGGATTGGAGAGTTTTCAAACCTAAGCATGAAGACTCAGGCGTTACCTTATTCTGAGAAAGTTCAGATGATTTAAATCAGGATAGCAGCACTGATTGTGGTTTATACTGGTGACAGTAGCAAAACTAAGACTAGCTAGTCCTAACAGAAACTAAAAGGATCTGGGTACTTTTATTAACTGAAAATCAATCCTTTTGTGTGATTCAATTAAAAACGTCAATAAAAATCTTATTTCAGAAGTCACACGTAGAGTATCTACCAATACAGCACATACCATAGATAGAAAACCGCTCAGCCCCCTCTGAATCATTGCTTGTTTTAATAAGTATTCAGAAATTATACTCAGACTTCAAAAGAAATTGTAAGGAATTGTTAGCAGGTTTATTAATGTTTTATGTTTTATTAAAAGTTTGGGTGTACATTTCACAATGAGCAACATCAAAAATCAGACTTTCTGCCTGTAATTTTGCTTCCTCCTGTCTTTCTGCCTTTGGGATTCACTCTTTTCCTTTCATCAGCTGCCATTTTCAGCAGCATGCAGTAATTTCATGGCTCATTGCAAGCGCTGAAAACCTTTGAAACCACAAATGCTAACCTACCTGGCCTGCAGCCATTTAGGAAGAGATTAATTTAGCAAACAGAAGCAAAACACTTTCTACTTCTAGCCTGTGCATAATTTCACTTCTATCTATATTTATTTTACAGTGAGCAGCGTAATGACAATTTCAGTAATTGCAACTCTATAAAAATTTGCCTACCTAGCTTATCTCACTATCACAAGACTGTGAGTCAGTCAGATTAGCAAAAGTACAGCATGTGAAACAGCACTGGTTGCCTTCCAAAAATATGGGCCTTCTATAAAAACTCAAGTGATGCTTTGCACTTGTTTGTGTTCTTATCTATTGGGCAATGGTTTCTTCCTGATGTTTTGATTGGGATGTGTGCGTTCCTCTTTAATTCATGGTGATTTATGGGGGCACTCTCCTTACAAACAGACCAATGTATCTGGAAGACTAGAAGCGCCAGCCCATTTCTGCAGACTCTGTTACAAATGGCTGTTATGTTGCTGTCGAGCAGTTTGAACAGAAGAGAAAGTCCATCTGGGGCAAATTTAAGCTATCATGCTTGGAAGGATTTCAAGGACTAAATTAGCCCACAAACTGTTCGCTAAAAATAAAAGTTTTATTGTTTCTTTCTAACTTAAAAATCCCACCATTGAAATTAACACCAATTATACCTACTGTATATGTGTATGTATAGTTTCCCCTAAGGGGTCATTTGTTGCTTCTTTTTATTCATTTGTGTAGTTCTTATGCGCACGCATGCACACACACACACATACACACACACCCCAATTGTTTAGCGGATAATGAACCCATGGAGAAATAATTACCCAACCAAAATATTTAAGAATTAAGAGAAAACATAATGAAAGTCGAAGTCATTTATACTATTTAACCAGTAAGAGGCATCATGAAGGAATTAAATGCAAGAGGGGAGAAGAGAATTCAGTGTGAAGCTGTTGACATCAAGCCCTGTAGCTGGGGCTTATCTTTGAGGGGTTTTTATATGTATGTAAAGGATAGGACAAGAATGTCACATTGCTAAGTGATTCTTTTCTTAGATCAGCTACCAGGGGGGGTCTCTCTTGATAAGTGCCTGCAGTGTTTGTTACATAAAGAGTAATTCACAGATGGGAATCTAGGGTTGAGGGTTGCATATTATGGCTTGGTTTTTCCTCAAGAAGAAAGGAATTTGGTAGTCACTGAATGACCTTGAGGTACCGAATGGCTTCTCCAGGCCTCTGATAAAAGATCATTGCTCACTATCCTAGGTTGCAAAAACATTGCTGCCAGTAGAACAGGGTTGTAATAAAGGGAGAAAAAGGAGAACAGCCAAGCATTATATGTAAGGCATATCTGTTTGGGTGCCACAGCTTTTCCATTTTATACATTCCCTATTCCCAAGTAATAGCAATTGAACATAATTCTCTACTTCTTTACTCAAATTTGAATATTCTGTACCCTATAAAGGAAATTCTATGACATTAAACTTGTTTGTGCACTGTTTTTATATTAGCTAATTCATTTAAGCATACAGATACACAGACGGCAGTGGGATGACTGGCCAACCCCCACAGATGTACACCTCCAATCTGCCATCCCATAACATTCATAAAATATGTCAACACAGCCTGGAATTTTTCCATGGTTTATGTTATATTATTGGTGTTCATAGCATACTGGCAAAATATTTCTTGTTGAAATTTGCAGTAGTGAAAAAGAAAAAGGAAATTCTCTCTCTCTGCTTTGAGGCCATTTGCAAAAGTGCTCGATCAATATCCTTCACCTATGATAAGCACTTAAATCAACACAAATTGAACAAGAAAACACATTCATGTGTCTCCGTGTTGTATAATAAATAGCTGTTCATTTCTTTAAACAATTGATGGTAATTATGCTGTCTTAATGATCATTTTTAAAATGCAGTGCATCTTTCCAGTACTGTCCAAAGAATCATCATACTGTGTGATAGAATCAAAGTGATAATAGAAATATATTCATAACCAATATTGGTTATTCTGCAAAAATATGTTTTTAAAGCAAATAATAACTTTTGGTGAAGAGTGTTATTAGTATCCTGTGACTACTAGTGGTGAAAAATTCACAGCCAGAGCTGAGAATAATAGCTTCTTATTTGGGGAGATAGAATGGTGTATTAACATTTTTTGCCTCCTTATTGCTAGAGGTTGCATTCCACTGAGCCCCAACGCAGGGTCCAGAGGCAATTCTCCACCAGTCCTTTGGGATGGGCAGTGAGAGAACTGCTCTCTGGTCCCTCAGGAGCCTCACGTCTGGGGAAGCTCCACCTTATGCAATTTTTCTCCTTTTATACCCAAACTTTTGAAGATGAGAAAGTTTCAAGGGTCATTTTCATTAATTCTCAAGTGTCTGATGACAGAAAAACAAAAGAGGTGGTGTGGAATAGGAGAAATTCTCAGAGCCCTAGAGTCTAATGGAAGGTACAACCCTTCTCCCTGCTCTACTTTTTCCTCTATAGAATTTCGAGCAAGTGTCTTTCCTTTCTGATCATGATTTTGTTCTCTGTAAAACTGAAATAACAGCAAATGATACATAATTTTTACTAAGAGTTGATATTGTTATCCTTCCCATTTTATACCTGAGAGAACTGGGACGCAGAGATGTGCAATGACTCATCTGGCTTCACCCAGCTGGCATGTGTCTGAACTATTTTGAAGCAAGGCAACCTCACTGCAGAGTTTGTACTGATAATCACTATACCATCGTGCCTTTTCCATGTGATATTTCCCTTTGATGATCATTGTAAAGATTAACCACATCTTCTAACCATTCCCTGCCATGGCTTTTGGTGCTTTAATTGTTTTGTTTTGTTTTGTTTTAATCTCATCTTTACTCCCAAACTTAAAACCACACTTGGGGCACATCTGAGTCTTCTCTTCATACCCATTATTCATGAGACTTCAGATAAGCAGATTTGTGCATGCCCTGGTGTTGAGATCCCGAAGGCAGGCAAAACACTTCTGATGGTTTTCCATTATTGGTGATCACAATGGATTTAGGTAGATGCAAAAACAACCTTAGGCAAATGAGACTGTGTGATGTAAAATGATTGTTATTAATGAACTGTTTATTACTGCTACTGGTGCTAATTTACTCTCAAATTTATGACTGTATAGTTTTATATAACAGTCCCTCACAATATGATATTTTTAAAAAGTTATGATTTCAAATTTTGGCTCTGCATAATTTCAATCTAGCCATTGCAGGCACTGCCTGTTCTCTCTCCAGTGCATTTTCTATTTTTCTGGATTAGTCTTTGAATAGAATCTCTAATAGGTGTAGGTTTCCTTTATTTACATCTTCTGGTAAGATTCTATGCAAATTAAAAATATTACCCGTATTTATAGTTCTTATAACCCAGGGTCTGATCTGGTGAATTTACATTCTACACAATAGTTAAAAGAATGTTGCCATTATATTGTAATTTTTTTCCGCTCCTTCCAAACTAGTTATTTCTCCTCCATGTTTAGGGACCTCTTGAGTTTGGAATTAAAAATATAAGATTAACCAACTTCTTTCAACTTAAAATATTTCATAGAATTGCTCAAAATTGAGAAAGAATCCCCCGTATTTTCTTGCTTGGCATAGAAAACTAAACTTCAGTTATTAATGTTTGCAAATTGAGTCTTGGAAAATCTGCTATAAATGTCAAGGTTCCATTTCCCATTGATCCATAAGGCAAAATTGTGTTTCCTAGGCATGGGGGAGAAAGAGTGAATCAGACAGAATCCTTGAAGTAGCTCTTAACCTAAAGTAAAGAGAACCTTTCTTTTTAATAGGGAACTATGTGGATTTAGTCCTTTGCTTTCTTAGATCCAACAAGAGCTATGGAGTCAGAATTTTTCCTCCTAATTATTCTTGCACAAGACATTTTTTTCTTTTACCAAAAGACTCCTTTTGTCTCTTTAGGTCAGCAGAGTTAACATCAGTGACAAATTATTTTAAGTTGCAGGCTTTGTGGGACAGAGGTTATTCATTGTTTACAATTTTCTATGTGGTTTCTGACTGTCTCCTTCTACTATTGAACAGGTAACATTTATTTTGTTTTTTTACTAAAAAAAGTGGTCTCCCATTGAGTAAATTATCTGAACAGTAAAAATTAAGACAGATTATACTTGGAGTCTAAATCTCGTATCTGTTCTCATATTAGAGGTACAAAAGGGATTCAATGAAAAAATTGCCCATTTTCACTCTGGCTTACTAAGATATTAGATTTCTTCTTTATTATTTTTTTTCTTGAATTGGATCATCCAGGTTTCAGTTGAATTGTGTTTGTCTTCAAATGAGACTATATACCTTCATCAAACATTCCATTTTTTATAGAATTAGCAAAAGTATATAAAAACTTTTTAATATATGCCTTTTTAGGCATTTTGGAGTAAGTTATTATGGTAGTCTTCCCAATTAATGAACATTGAATGTACTGAATGCTCTCCATTTTCCTAAATGCAGATGTTGAATGTGCAGGCAAACCCGTGGTGTGTGTGTATGAGTGCGTGTGTGCGTGTGTGTGTTACAGAAGAGATTTTATATATATATGCAAAGTATAGCCAGAAAAAATAGTGAGAGTACCATTTAGTTTTCCAATTTCATTATTGAATGGTAGTGTGACAATCAAGGAAAACCAGTCTTTGACAAAAAAAAAAAAAAAAAGAAAGAAAGAAAGAAAGAAAAGGCTAGTTTCAGGCTGGAGTATATTGTCAAGACCAAGTTATAAACTTCTGAAAAACAGGAATTATAATGGAATTGCTGCTACAACCTTAAGTATAACGGTGTGAGCGGTACTGCTATTATTTACTATGGTAACATAATAAAAGACAGCACTGTTTGGGCCATTATCCTCACTGCTCTCTTTTCAGTATAAATCATTATATTTATTATCTGTCTTCTTGTATAGGGGGTCATGAGAAAGGCCAATCGAAAGCTGAAGAAACCTACTTTTCTAAAAGAAATTGGACCTATTTCTAATTCTTTTTCTTTATCAAATACAGGAGAACAGATACTTTTTCTGTGAAAAATTGTTTCATGTAAGATTAAAGTGCAGATTATTGGTGAGAAAATGACATTCACTTTTTGGCATCTTGTAGATCCCTGGGAGATATTGCCAGTTTCCCTCTGATATTTTTACCTTTTTTCTTTGGGGAATGTGTTTCCTAGCAGGTTTTGAGCAGTGGGTGCTAGAGATTTTATTCTGTTTGGGGAACTTGTGTTATTATTTATTGATTGATAACTAGAGCTATGATCCTAGTGAAATAACTCCTTTGGAGTGAATTTTATTTAAACATCACAAATAAGTATGTTTTGCAGCTTTTTCCCTTCCTTTGCAGAAATCCTGCAAAATAGACTTGTTTTCTCTTGCTTGAATAATCATCTAGGCTTATTAACTGAAATATTTCGTCATACTTTACTTATAAAAAGGTGATCCAATTTTATTAATAATTTGATTGCATATTGCTTGAATTTGTCCTCACTCATGTCAAGCCCCAAATTCCCACTGTGAAAAAATATGACTTTACATGGAACGACAGGGTCTCTATTTTCAACTCTCAGAAGGGCAGTCATGAGTCGGCAGCATCTGGATATAAGGTTTAGAGCACTGAGTGTGTGGGGGATTGAAGGCTGAGAATGAATGGTGGGAATATCTAGAGACAGCTCAAGGGCCCCTTTCTTACTTCCAAGAAAAAGAAGAGTGAATATAAAATATAGCTGAAATAATTTTGTTTGGATGGAAGCTGGATCTCACACCAAACTACTTCTAACTCACACAGGACATATAGGTGGGAATGTGGTGATGACTTGTATAAGAAAGGAACGTTACTATTCACATAAGCAATTACTCATTATAGAGAACTCCAGTGTAATGAACACCTGGGAGAAACAAATTTGGAGGCACTTTTCCCACCACACCAAGAGCAGGGCTCCTTTCATATAAATGCAACATGCTACCAACTCTGGCCAATTCATGAGTGCTGGCTCAGAGTAAATTATGCCTATGACATAGTCCATGTCCATGTATCCTGGGGTATGGAAAAACAAAAAAAGAGTATATAAGACATATTTAAAAAAATAAGAGAGCAAATCTTAAGCTCTGCTCCTCTTTTCTGTTAGTTTTTCTCAAGTGTGCCAGAGCACTGAACAACTTATTCGCCATAGGTAATTATCATTATCTAGCAAAGTTATTTTCAAATGTTTCTATTTTATTTCCAAAAGATGCATCTTGAGGCATAAATAAAAACGGGTACCTGGGACATAACCGTGACTGGTTTTGAAGGCATGGATGTGACCCTAGATGGGCTTGTGAGTATCTGCTCTGTGGCCCTGAGGATATATGATTGGCACATTTTCCCAGGAGGGTCGGAACATTAGCACAGTTGCTAATGTTCTAATCATGATGTCATGGAAGAGCAACACTACATCACAGCCCATTTTCCTTGATTCAGTAGGAAATCCATTACTAGATGGCCCTGCTCCCTTTTGATAGGTCAGTCTGGATTTAATTTAAATCTAAATACTGGTTGCTGAGAATGCTTTTAAATGATATCAGCATTTAGACTCAACCTAAAACCAACTGAATAAAAATCAGTTATATATGAGTGTGGAATTCAGGCATTGACGCTCCCCTCCCCATAGTCACTCCAGTGTGACTCCAGAGCCTATGCCTAGCCACAGTGCCATTTAGTTGGCTATCAATGAACACAAATTCATAACCCCACTTTGCATGTATTAATCTTGTTGTCTGTGATGCGAGCTTCTTGCCATACACACCCTTTAACACCTTTCCCCCCAGTGCTGCGTATTTATCTAACTCTTACTCATTTTCAGGTCTGAGTCATCTCCATGTCATTGCCTCAGTAAGCCTTCCAGAACACACCACACATTGACCCCCAGGCCTGGGTTATATGTGTCCATAGGGCACTGTGCTTATTAGCATTCCATTGTATTGAAATTGACCATTGTTCCTCCCACCAGGACTGGAAGCTCTGAATGAGTTTGAATGTCTTGCCAATCATTGTAATTGCAAACCCTGCCCAGTTTTCTTGATATTTCTCTGTTCCTTGAATTTCAGTGTCCTGTCCTGAGTCTTATGACACAGTGATATCAGAGTAAACATGTTATGAACATTTACCACAAATGCTTTTGTGAATTAAATGACATTTTAAATTGGACATAATAATAACAATAAGAAGAAGAAGAGGTATTTCATCTCATAGTGATCCTCGGAAGTAGATGTTTTTATCCCTATTTTACTAAAGTAAAAACTAAATCTCAGAGATTAAGTAAATTGCTCAAGGTCACCCAGCTAGTAGGTGGTAAAATTAGTACTTAAACCCAGATCTTTCGGATACCCACATGCATACTCTTAACTACCATCAGGCTGTCACTACTTTGAGAAACAGGTAAAACTAGAATGTCTGTGCTTTTGACATATCAGAAGGTGTGCAGAGCAAGAACCCTGGGCTTTAGTGGAACTATGCCTGATAAACAAGGTAGAGGGTTCCAGCAATCCCAAAGGAAAGTGAACTTGATATAGGTCCTGCCCAGAGGAAACTTGGCCTCACTCCTAGGACTGTTTCCTGAAGAGTTTTCATTCCCCTTAGGCCAATTTTCTATAGCTCTGCATAAGCTGTGTCATGAGATTTCTCACTAAGGACTTTAGTTCATGTCCAGTCGAGCAGTACAGTCCAAGTGCACAGACAGGATGGTGACCTGCCTACAAGTTCCATGTGTCTTGTAGTCATTCAGTGATAGACAGTAAATTTCCAGTCCAGTTGACAGTAGCTCTTTATAGAAGAGGATAAAATGTACATGCCTTCCTCCCTTCTTCCTAGAGCATAGCTCCACTGATGCTTTCCTATAATAAACATACCAAGATTTTCTTGATTTTATATTAAATTAAATTTATAGTATGTTCTGTTTTCTTCAAGGAAAAGGTAATTTATTAAAATATGTTTTGGAGGTATGATGAGTCAATATTAATACTGATGACACAAGGTTATTATCACTTTGACAACTTTGCTTAATTCAGTAAATATTCCTCGGCCATAGTAAACATTGGCCACAAAGCCTGTGGCTAATACAAAGTAGATAGATTGATTGACAAATGGAGTCTGGAGATCCAGGGCTCTATGAGTTTATAGATCAGTAGTTTGCTGATAACTAGTGGTGAGGTGGGGTGGGAACACTGATGTGATCTTTAATAGTTAAGTCAATTAAAAAAAAAGTTACTTGATAAAATATTGCTTCAGAACAGGCTTTTAGACAGACTTGCTAATGTGTTCAGTGGCTTTTTGTTGCAGAAGAAAAAATGTGATGGTTAGTAGGAAAGCATTCGAAAAGACTGAATTTGTTCAACATACAGCTTTATTTATTAGAAGCTTGTGGCTAAAATAAAATTTCCAATGATATGATTCTACATTGATTTTAAAAGTATTTTTTATTAAGAAGAATGACCTTAAAGAAGAGGGTTAAGAATGTTATTTTAGGCTATCTGTTATTATCTGGAAGTATGTCAATAGTATACACTTCAAAAGAATTGATAGGAAATTCTTACCAGCAGGTAATGAAGCCAAATAGATTGTTCATGACAATGTGGGGAATACATTTCTTGGCAAGGTTTTAAAGTATAGATATGAGGGTCATTCTTATGGCTGCTTTTGATGACATCCATCATTGCTGAATATCTAGATTTTAAAATACTACGTGTCTTTGTATGAAGAGAATTGCTAGGTAGAATATATTGTGTTTATATTAGCTTTGATGGCACATTCATGCACAAGTGTAGAATCTATGTTATTATTTTAATATGTGGTCATTTTCCTGCAATTTACACTTGCTTATGCTTTATTTTTCTTGTTTATAAGGATTTTTTTTAATGCCATAAAGAGTTAGGCTTAATTGGATATCTTAACTCCATTTATTTACTTACAAATCTATGATTTAAAAGATTAGCATTCACTGACTAGTGTTAATTCATCAAGTTAAATCACATGCCTATAAAAAAACTACATATTTGACATATGGTTTATTTGAATATTTTTAGTCCATCACTAAATTTTTGTTGTAATTTAATTTTGAAAAGAGCATAAACAAGATTTCAAAGAAGACAAACAGGATAACAAATCTGATTAGGAATTACTACTTTGGGAAACTTAATTATAATCATGTATATATACATAGGCAATAGTAATATCTTCTTAAAATCTGTTTTCTATATTATTATCTAAAGTATGAAGCAGTTATTTGTACAGTGTGTGAAAAATCTGGATGGATCCCTGAAAAGTGGGTCATCTGTGGAGAGCAGCCTTGAATTTATTCATTGCTGGATCAAAGCCTCTTATAGAAGTCCTTTTTAGAAATATGGAAAGTGATTATTAATGATAACTTATAAATCATTCAAAGGAAGTAGCAGAGGTATTATTCTTAAAAAATGCACAACTGTGTATACAGTAGATGCTTTATTGAGTGTCAGTCTGAGATTGGCGACTGGGCTGCAAAATGAGTCCACTTTATGGCTGTGAGTCTTGGAGTCACCCACCTTCCTGTGCACTATTCATTAAATGAGATGCTTTAAGAAATCTCAATACCTGCTTGCTGGAGAAGAAATACATTAGATTTTGAAGTTCTTGTTTTGTACATGTTGTAGAAACCTTTAGAAATGCCGAACTTTGTGCTGTTTTTTCACTCTGAATTGTAAAAAATGGTTAAATTGGTCAAGCATCTTCTATGTTAAACACTCTACTAGATGGAATGAAGGATCCAGTGATGAAGAATAAGGCTCTGGCCTCATGGCCTCATAACTTAAGGCGATCAGACAGGAACAGCCTGAAGCAGAGTACAGTGTATGCCATATCCTAGATGTACAAAAAGGGGCTATTGGGACACATTTCACCTGGAGAGATCAGGAAGGATTTCCTAGCAAAAGTGTGAATAAGCTAAGAGTCAAAAGATAGGGATGAACAATGGGGAAGGAGGTTCTAGACAGAAGATTTTAAGTAGAAATGTCAAGAGTGTAGCACTTGCTCAGGAAGAAGCAGGAAGTTGGTTGAGCTAAAAGTGAAAAGTGTGGAAGGAAGATATACTGGATTGTATGCATCTCAAACCTCCTGCCAAAGCTTTGATACGCAGGAACCATTTGTAAAAACTGTGCCTGTCTCTAAGGCTTAGAGTAAATGGGTTGTTGTCTGTGAAGCTTTCTCCTCAGAAAATACCCAGAAAATGTAAGAAACATTGAGTCTGCCCTGCAAATGGAGAGCGTATGTGCATGAATGCAGAATAATCATTATTGACACTGATAATTTCTTTACAAGATATTCTTTAATTCTTAGGTGTTACCCAAATGACTTTATGCAAAAATAGTGGTTGCCTTACAAAGCCTTTCTTCCAGTAAGAGGTTTGAGTCCTTTTTAGCCAAAAGCAGCATAGTTTACTACACTTCTCCCCTCAGTTTTGTTAAAAACATTAATTTTCTGTTGCTCATTTGCCATGGTAGTTCTTTATTATTTCTGCCATTTGTGTGTTGTTCTTCCTCTGCCTCCAACTTAAAGTATTAGTAACTTTCCCTTTGGGGGAGTTCACTTTGGCTCAGTGTTAATTAGGAGTTTTTGCTTCTTTCTCCTGGTCATAGGAAATAGGTGAATTTAGGTATGTGCAGGCAGTTAAAGCCAGACAACTTTTAGCCATTTTGGTGACAGCTCACCTAGCATTACAATGGTTTTCTGGCTGAATGCTTTTAGCCAGACCCCACACTATAAAAACAAAGGATGTTGGTATCATTGGTGCATAACCATTTTTTTCTCCTTATATACATATGTACTATTTCCTTTGTGGATTACCTACAGCATTGTTTTCATACCTGACTGTATTCCTCTTCTCACCCAGAATACTCTGGCTTCTCTCAGCTTTAATTGTTGAGTGTGAAATAAATTTATTATTTTTATTCAACACGAAGTTGACTCTATGTGCCAGGCCCTGTGTTAAGCACTGAAGAGGAACACAAAACTGATTTTCATTCAGTATGGGAATATGTCCATGATAGTTGTTAAAATCCTGAGTATCCCACTCACTCCAGCCATTTTTCAGCCATCTTGCATACTTCCCTTGGAATTCAGACTCCCTATGGTTCACACATAAAGATTAATACTGGGCACATAGCAACAATACTCTAGGTCCCTGCTCCAGCACCTAGGCCAGCCCTTCATTCTGATGGGTCAGTGTCAATGCCATGTTATTGGTTAACTATTTTAAACAACTCCCTGGACACACAATAAATAGAACGTGGTCTCTGCTCTTAAATTGCTCATATTCTTGGAGAGTAAACAGATATATAATTAGCAAACAGTGTGCTTTAAATATTTATATTTGTACAAATCTATTTATCTGTCACCACAAGAAAGTTTATAAAAGAAAAAAAATCCATTTAAAATAAACACCTTAGAAAGTTAATAATAAATGACACTGTTTTGTTCCTGTCTATAGGCATAATTTAAAAAGTGGATATTCCTTGGTAATCACAAGAGAAAATACTGTAGTAATTACATAAAAGAATACAATAAAGAAGTCAAAGCATACTAACCAAACACATCAAATCACACAAAAAACCCAGCAGGATAAGAAATAAAAAACAATGTATTTACAAATCAAAAAAATAATGAACAAAAACACAATAGTAACTCTTTGCCTATCAATAATTACTATAAACATAAATGGATTAAATTCTCAAATCAAAAGACATAGAATGGGTGAATGAATAAAAAACAAGATCCAACAATATATTGCCAACCAGAAACTTCCTTTACCATACACTGAGGATGAAGAAATAGAAAAAGACATTTCAAGCAAATGGCAACCAAAAAAAGCAGGGTAGCTGTAGTTCTATCAGACTCAATAGACTTTAAACTAAAAATGGCAAAAAGAGACAAAGAAGGATTATATAATATTAAAGATGTCAATACACCAAGAAGGTACAAGAGTTATAAATATTTTTGCACCCAAAATTGGAGCATCTACATATATAAAGCAAAGACTAACAGAGCTAAAAGGAGAAATAAACAGTAATACAATAATAATTGGAAACTTTAATATTCCATTCTCAATAATGGTTAGATCATCTAGACAGAGAATCAATAAAGAAACAGCAGATTTGAACAATGCTATAGACCAAATAGACCTAACAGACATAGAATACACATTCCATCTCAACAAGAGCAGAATACACATTCTTTGCAAGTATACATGGAACAGTTTCTAGACTAGACCATATGTTAGGCCACAAAACAAGTCTTGACAAATTCAAAAATACTGAAATCATACCAGGTATCTACTCTAACAACAGTGGCATGAAACTAGAAACCAATAAAGAAGAAAACTGAAACTTCACAAACACACAGATATTAACAGTCCTCTGACAACCAATGGATCAAAGAAAAATTTAAAGGGAGAATAAAAAATTTGATAAGGAACAAAAATGGAAACAAAACATATGAGAACTTATGAAATGCAACAGAAAAGCTTTCTAAGAAGGAATTTCATAGCAATAAATGCCTACAATAAGAAGTAAGAAAGATCCTAACTAAATGACCTAACTCTATGCCCTAAGAAACCAGAAAAAGAAAAACAAATTGAGCCCAAAGTTAGCAGAAGAAAAAAATATACATAATGATTAGAGCAGAAATAAATGAAATGGAGAACTGAAAAGCAATAGAAAAGATTAACCAAACTAAGAGTTGGTTTTTGAAAAGCTAAACAAAATTGGCAAACACTTAGCTAAACTAACCAAGGGAAAAAGAGAGGATCCAAATCAACAAAATTATAAATAAAAAAGGAGACATTACAACCAAAAGCATAGAAAGTCAAGGCTCATAAGAGGCTACTATGAACAGCTATATGCCAAAAAATGAGACAATCTAGAAAAAATGGAAAAATTCTTAGAACATTCAAGACTGAATCAGGAAGAAATAGAAAATCTGAATAAACCAATTACTAGTAAGGAGATTGAATCAGTAACAAAAAATCTTCCAAGAAAGAAAAGCCCAGGCCCAGGTGGCTTCACTGGTGAATTTTGCCAAACATTTAAAGAAGAATTAACACCAATCCTCAAACTCTTCCAAAAAATCAAAGAGGAAGGAATACTCCCAAATTTATTTTATCAGATCACCCATTATTCTGTTACCAAAACCAGAAAAGAGCACTATTAGAAAGAAAACTACCAGCCAGTATATCTGATGCATATAGATGCAAAAATTCTCAATAAAATACTGGAAAACCGAATTCAGCAGCACATCAAAAGGACCATTCACCATGATCAAGTGGAATTTATCCGTGAGATACGAGTATGTTTCAACATAAGCAACATACCCAAATCAATAATGTGATATATCACATTAATAGAATGAAAGAAAAGAAACATATGACTGTCTTCATAGAGGCAGAAAAAGCACTGAACAAATTCAACATCCATTTGTGATAAAAACTTAACAAATTTGGCATAGAAGTAACATATCTCAACATAATAAAGACCATATGTAACAAGCCCACAGCTAACATCATACTCAATGGTGAAAGAATGAAAACTTGTCCTTTAAAGTCAGGAACATGTCATAGATGCCCATTCTCACCACTCCTATTCAACATAGTACTGGAAGTCCTGACTAGAGCAATCAGGCAAGAAAAAACTTCAGAAGTGAAAAGGAAGAAATTTGCAAATTATGTAATTTTATATCCAGAAAATCCTGAAGACTCAACCAAAAAACTGTTGGATCTAATCAAGAATTCAGTAAAGTTGTAGGATACAAAATTAACATTAAAAAAATCAGTGTTTCTATACTAACAATAATTTTAAAAAAAATAACATGAAGAAATTGATTCTATTTATAATAGCATCAAAACCAATAAAATACTTAGTAATAAATTTAACTAAAAAGAGGAAAGATCTCTATGCTGAAAACTATAAGACATTGGTGAAAGAAATTGAAGAAGACACAAATGGAAAGATAACCAAAGATGTGTTCATGAATTAAAAGAATTAATATTGTTATAATGTCAATACTACCAAAGCCAATACTATGCACTCTCTATCAAGATTCCAGTGGCATATTTTTACAGAAGTAGAAAAAGCACTCCTAAAATTTATATGGAACAGAAGATCCCAAATAGCCAAAGAAATCCTGAGACAGAAGAACAAAGCAGGAAGCATCACAATTCCTGATTTCAAACTATACTGTAAGTCTATAGTCATCAAATAAGTATGGTGATGGCAAAAATAGACAAATAGAACAGAATCAAGAGCCCAGAAATAAACCCAAGTGTATATGGTCAAAACTAATATTTATAAGGGAGATAAGAATACTCAGTGGAAAAAAGATAATCTTCAATAAATGATGCTGAGATAATTGGATATTCACATGTAAAAGAATGAAACTGGACCCACATCTTACACCACTGACAAAAATTAACTCAGAATGGATTAAAGACTTTAATGTAAGACCAGAAACCATGAAACTCCTAGAAGAAAATATAGGAATAAAGCTCCTTGACATGGATTGTGGTAATGACTTTTTTGGATTATGGCACCTAAAGCACAAGCAACAAAATAAAAAATAAACAAGCAGAACTACATCAAACTGAAAAAAAGAAAAGAAAAGAAACCATCCATAAAGTGAAAAGAAAGCCTACAAATGGAAAAAATATTTGCAAATCATATATCTGATATGGCATTAATATCCAAAATATGTAAAGAACACATACAACTCAATAGCACACCAAAAAATTAGCCCAATTTAAAAATAGGCAAATGACCTGAATAAACATTTCTCCAAAGATGATATACAAAAGGCCAACAGGTACATGAAAAGATGCTCAACATCACTAGTCATTAGAGAAATGCAAATTAAAACAGTGAAATATCACCTCATACCTGTTAGAACGGCTATCATTAAAGACAAGAGATAACAAATGCTGGCATTAATGTGGAGAAAAGAAAACCATTGTGCACTGTGGGTGGGATTGTAAATTAATACAACCACTATGGAAAAAAGTATAGAGGATTCTTGAGGTATTAAAAATAGAACTACCATATGATCCAGCAATTCTACTTCTGGGAATATGTCCAAAGGAAACAAAAACACTAATTCAAAAAGATACCTGCACCCCCATGTTCATACAATATTATTTACAATAGTCAATCTAAGTGTCCATCAATGGGTGAATGGATAAAAATGTTTGGAATATAAATACAATAGAATATTATTGAGCCATAAAAAAATAGACAATCCTAACATTTGTGACAACATGGAAGGATCTTGAAGGCATCGTGCTAAGTAAAATAAGTCAGAAAGAGAAAGACAAGTACTGTATTATCTCATTTCTATGTGGAATCTAAAAAAGCAAAAACAAAAACAAAACCAGATACATAAGAAAAGAGATCAAATTTGTGGTTATCCAAGGCAAGGGATAAAGGGAGGAGGATTGGAGTAAGGTGGTCAATAATTACACACTTCCAGTTATAAGATAAATCAGTACTAGGGTTGTAATGTACAGCATGATGACTATAGCTTACACTGCTGTATGATATATAGGAAAGCTGTTAAGAGTAAATTCTGAGTTCTCATCAAATGAGAATTTTTTTCCTTTATTCTTTACTTTCTTTTCTTTTCACTGTATTTATATAAGAGGATGGATGGTGACTGAACCTATTGTGGTAATCCTTTCACAATATATGTAAATCAAAGCATCATTCTGTACACCTAAAACGTATACAGTGATGTAAGTCAATTATTTCACAGTAAAACGAGGAATAAAAATAGACACTCTTCTCAATACCATGTGGATGTTTTAAAAATAAAAATATCATCCAGCCCCTCTTACATACAGTGGGACACATTTTAAACGTATCTACTTACATTCAGGTATGTTACCTGACTACCCCACAATTAAATTTTATCACCTCAAATGGATAAACTGCCTCTGGTAAAGCTCGATATTACAGACTGTGTGCTCTTCGAGCTCCAACAAGTCTATTCACTTTAGTCTTCTTAGTGGAGCCCTTTTTCTGTCTTCAGAAAATGCTACTCAAATTTCTGAATCCAATTAGCCCATGAATTTGGTAAGTCCTTAGACAGCAGTGATATGTAGGGGTTCACTCTTCCAGTTTTTTTTAGCTTAAACTAAATTCATAATGCCCAAGATATCTGATATTTCCTAATGCTTTCACAATAAATCAAATATATTTACAGAACAGGAATTCTGTGTTAATCAAAGTAACATTAACAATTAATGATTTGTTTTTGTTACGCTCTCCTTTTGTAAAAGAGAAGTAAGTCCTAAAAAATACCTGTGAATTTCAGGCTTTAAGTACAAAATAAAAATACAATTTCTAAGGATTCTAGATTAGGATAGTTTCAGACCCAACTCCTAATGCATGAACTATAATATTATAGTTAGAATTGCTATTTATCAGGTTGTTAAATCCCATTTTATCTTAAGGTTTTGTTTTTCACAGTACAGCAGGAAAGCAAACTGATTTATTTCAGAAATATGTTTAAAAAATGAAGAGTGAAAAAGCAATGGTTTTCCCTTCATCTTCCATTAACTAGAAAATAAATGGAACCCAGAACTTTCACTCTCTGATGTTCTGAATATTCAAGGTCTAATACCTTATCAAAATGTTGCACTACATTTATGTAAAATTTTAGCTAGCTAAGCATTCTTACATATAGTATCTCATTCTATGTAAACTTTATTATTACCTTATGATATAGGTTTCATTCGTACTGCTTTACATATGAATATAACAAAAGATCAGGGGTGCTAATGGACTTGATTGACCAAGGTCTCAAGATGTAGGACTGGAATCCAAGTCTCCTGATTTTTGAGGCTTTTAGGGATGGATTGTAGTGGGTAGGAGAGGAGAGTATTTGTTTCAGTTACCATACAAGGGCAAATATCACTATAATAATGATATTTGACTAAATTTCTTCAAAATTAAAAATTTGATAAAAGCCCATTCTTAGTAATTTATTTATTTATTTATTTATTTATTTATTTTTAAAGATTTTATTTATTTATTTGACAGAGAGAGACACAGCGAGAGAGGGAACACAAGCAGGGGGAGTGGGAGAGGGAGAAGCAGGCTCCCTGCAGAGCAGGGAGCCCGATGCGGGACTCGATCTCAGGACCCTGGGATCATGACCTGAGCTGAAGGCAGTCGCTTAACCAACTGAGCCACCCAGGCACCCAGAAATTTATTTTAAAAATGTGAGAATTAACAAAAACATACATGATTGCTAAAATAGCGATTAGTATGCTATTATCAAATACAAAAAAAGCACAGAACTGCCTAATCTTTACATTTATAAGATTTTGGATAATTTTTGCTGGCTGCTTCAGGTGCCTACTTCTGCAATACCAGCCACCTGCTCACAATGTGCTTAAACCATACAAGTGCATCACAAGTCATCGTAAATATAGAAAATGCATTTGCATCTTCCATTAACCAAAAGTCTGGAAAAACAGTGTGATTCAGCATCATTGGAGGAGATGAAGGAACAACCAGGTGCCTGAGAGAGTGTTTATGAGCCTCTGATGAATGCCCACAGTACTCAAGGGTAAGCTTCTCTTTTCATTCAGAAACATTACACTCTTAATGTACTGGGCCCAGCCAACACGTCTTCAGAAAATTACTCCATTTGGTCCAACCAATATTTATTGAGCAACTACAGTGCATCAGGGGTTGGGCTGCAGAGATGCAAAAATGAAGTAGGAAACCTATGCTGTCCCTTAAGTAATTTAGACATTTGTCTAGTGCCTAGATATCCTGTGTTTGAGAAACTAAGATTATTATTTTCTAAATTATTTAAACTTTTGCTTATAGTGTTACTTCTTTATATTAAGGGTAGGAAAATGTCGCACATGATTGATTTTGGTTCAATAATTTAATTTCTTGGTACAATTTCTATAAAAGAATTCTTTTTATTTCTAATGCTTCAATATTTTAAGAACTAATAAAACGAACTAAATGTTTTGTTTTTAAAAATGGAACTCAATACATTTGCTATTTTGTAATTTAGTTTAAACAGATATTTAAAAAGTCTCATTCATTTTTCTTTTAAGTTTCCCATTCTTTGGAAGCAATAATGAATGTCATTAAAAAGATCGCTCTCTCCCTCTCTTTTTGTGCGTGTGTGTATAGCAAATAATTCAATGGTTTTAATTCTGAAGCTGGTGAGATCATGTCCTGTTTTCCTTCTGGCCTAAAGGTGCCTTTCATAGCCTTTCATTTTCATATTGACTTTACCCAGGACCTAGTTGGAGGTTCAATCAGTGAAATAAAATTACGTTACAATTATTTCTACTTAGAGAAATATGACAGCTAGAATTTTTATGTTAATTAATCTTTGGTTTTTTATTATTGTGTGACTACCTATCATAAATTTCCTTGCAATTCAGTTTTAGTACATTCTATAAATTAGTTTATTCCAGCATTAACCTGACTTGCAAATGGTTAAATTTGCAGAGTCTTTCATGCTCTAAACCCAGTATGCTCTGTATTAACATCTGAAGGAATGGTTTTGATATTCAGAAATAATTGTAATAGCAAGAATAAACCACAATTCACTGAATTCGTGGTCAGATTATATTCTGGTTATCATGTTAGATTCTATGTAAGTAAATTCGTACATCTTAAACATGATGAATAATAATTCACAAACATACTGATATTTTCCTCAGACTCAGACTGAAGAACAAACAGGTCGCTGCTGTTCTTCTCGAGCTTCCTCGGCCACGTGAGCTCCGCTTCCTCACCTGCATACCCAGTTAAGCACCATCTGTTTCCTGTTTTAATGTGATATCTCATAGTTTTTCCAAACCTTTCACATCAGTAAGCACAATCCTAATAGACAGTTAACATGAACTAAAAAAGCATGTTTTCACTAAAACTGTGTTCTAGTTTTCTCTCTCTCGTTCTTATTTTCTGAAATTAACGCTGCACTAGCTGCTCCAAACCCACTTTGACAGCATGAAATTCACCAGATTAATATAGGTTATTTACAATGTATTGACTAGACTCTAGTATTCAGGCGCTGGGTGATGGGCAGTGCAGAGGCACACAGGCCTCACAAAAAAGCTGGAATTTTAAATTTGTGTGGGAGGAAGTAATCTCCCACCTCATCTTGCCGCCTTCTCTAACATCCTTCCTTCCCATCCCCCCAGTCCCCATTGCCTTACCATGTGCAGTTATCAAAATTATGAGTGTCTGAGCAACCAGGTCAATTGTGAATCTACTTTATGTACCCTCTTTACTGGTTGTTATTGTTTTCATTTGTGACACCTTGACTGGCTGAAGCCGAGTCAATCAGTTAATGATGCATACTTTGGTTTCCCATAAATTATGGATAATAAATCTGTTTCCCTTGGAAAAGTGATTTGAGTCTCATGGAATAAATGAGTACAGTGATGTGCAAAAGACTCTTACCTTTAGTTAGATTCCAAGTATCTTCTTGCCTTCCATTCTTACTAGGTTGTGTGCTATTGATGTTATTATGGAACTTCATTAGCCAAGAAAATTACTGGTTAAATCATTATGGAGCCTTTTGAATGTAAATTGAATATGAATTTGAATATGAATTGTTTATGAATGTCAGACACTTTGCTAGTATGGAAGATATATAATGGAATTTGGTGTTTCTCAAGCTTTGGCATCAAAATGTTAGTTAAAACAAAGAATTCTGGGTCCTACATCCTCCCAGAGTTTCTGATCCAGTAGTTGCATCATGAAGCCCGATAATTTGTATTTGCAGCAAGTTTGCCAGGGATGATGTTGCTGTTGGTCCAGGACCAACTTTGGGAACCACTGGTACATTGTGTAGAGCTCTAAGGATGGAGCTGTATTTACTTGCATTTTAGACCTGGCTCTGCCCCTTAACAGCTGTGTGACCTTGAAAAAGTTATTAACCTCTCAAAACTTCAGTTTGCTCAGCTGTAAAATGATGGTAATACCCACTTCATGGGGTTGTAGTGAGATTAAATAAGATGATGCATGCAAAATGCTTAGCCCAGTGCCTGGAGGAAAAAGCAATTCAATAAATAGCTATTCAATAAATGTCAGTATCATGCTCCTGATCTGTTTAGGGGAAAGAATGCAGTGTGGATCATTTCTGTATTTCCGTATTTCACCGTACTAAATCTGAAGGAGGGAGAGGAAGCACAGACAAGTAGTGTAAGAGTATATAAAAATAGACTAAGACTTCCCAAGAGTTAAATATAATTTAGTTTAAACACAAAGTAAATTATCCTTTTGATAGTGTGTGGCTCAGAAACTAGTTGCACTTTATCTTAGCCACTGGAATCCCATCCTAAAATTTGTTTCTATTCCACACTCAAGTTAGGTATTAGGTTGATTTCCCTCCCCTGTTTAGTTCTGGGAATCTCCAGCCATAATTAATGTAATTATTAAATTCAAACTCATTGGGGCTGCTGGGTGGCTCAGTAGGTTAAGCGGCTGCTTTTGGCTCGGGTCACGATCCCAGAGTCCGGGGATTGAGCCCTTCATCGGGCTCCCTGCTCAACGGGGAGTCTACTTCTCCTTCTGACCCTCCCCCCTCTTGCGCTCTCTCTCTCTCTCGCTCTCTAATAAATGAATAAAGTCTTTAAAACAGAAATTCAAACTCATCTTCAGATTCATCTAGTAAAGCATTTTGCAAATTAAAAATATAAAAATAATATATGTATTCATATTCATAATACAAATATAGTAGTATTGATATTTATATGTATATCAGTAAATTTTGATTTTATCAATATCAAAACACTTCTTGTGTGTGAATAATCAAGATTTTATATGAACTCATGGAGTTAGAAGAAATCTTAGTGATTAGTTTTCTAATGTAAACCTTGAATAGGTCACATGCATTATAAAAACACAAAATATTATTAAAATTCTTCTAACTAAATCATAGTTTGTTTTCTAATACCAAATGTATTTTAGTGAGGACAAGCATTCTCATTACTATTTTACAGGTGAGGCCACTGACTTATAAATGTAAATGCTGTCTCAGGTGATACAAATAATTAGAGACAAAGACAAGTGAAACCAAGATGTATTGAATACAAGCAGATTTTCCATTAGCATAATTATCTCAGGTGTGAAAAACTATCCTGTGAAATTGTCAAGCAATAGGTTTTTGATTCATTCAGTCACTTAGCAACCATTTACTGAGTACTTACTACATGCCAGTACAGGAACCAGTTATAGAACTACCATACCACCGATACGACGTCAAGAATTACTATCTCCAGAAAAAGACTCCAAGTCCTTTTGGTTTTTCATTAATTATTTGTATCACACCCACAATCTGTGCTTCCAACTTGATATTTGCAACCACAACTAAAATTAGGATCATCTTCAAAAATAAAATACTGAACACCCACTTTAAAAGTTGTTTCATGAATAAAAACTGAGCATTTATTTTATCAAGGTCTATACCCTAAAGTAAGAATATTTGCAAATACACGATTGTAAGCAAATCTGTAGATATTTATATGCAGTTATTTTCTGAATTATAAAATGTGGGCACTGGGCAAGCTGATTGTTAAGATCCCTTTCATTTTTAATATTCTGTTTCTAGGATTCAAAAGTATTTGAGATGTAAATGTGTATTGTGTTGGTTTGCCACATGTTTGACCTTAATAAATGTTCATATTTACAGGCACCTGGGTGGCTCAGATGGTTAAGCGTCTGCCTTTGGCTCAGGTCATGATCCCAGGGTCCTGGGATCGAGTCCCACATCGGGCTCCCTGCTCCTTGGGAGCCTGCTTCTCCCTCTGCTTCTCTCTCTCTGTCTCTCATGAATAAATAAATAAAATCTTTAAAAAAAAAAAAGTTCATATTTACTTTCCATAATTTTTTTCAAAGGAATTGATATCAGAAGCTCTATGGCACTAAAATATATAGATACAGCTAATATTTTGAGAATGTCATATAATTGGTCATATGGTATAAAGCTTTTTTAACTTCTTTTACTTGGCAAAATAATTTGGTATTCATCTATGTTGTTGCATATATCAGTATTTTTTTTGCTTTTTATTTCTTAATAGTATTCTTTTGCATGGATGTAGCATAATATTTTTATCCATTCATGAGTTGATAGACTTTTGGGTTGTTTCCAGTTTGGGGCTATTGTAAAAAAGCTTCTGTGAATATTTACATAGACATGTTTATGTGGACATATGCTTTCATTTATCTGGATTACAAACATAGGAGTGGGATTATTGGATCATATGGAAAGTATTTGTTTAACTTTATGAGACACTTTTATAAGGTTGCTATATCATTTGTATTCCCACCAGCAATGTATGGGAGAAAAGAGTAAAGAATAAAATTTGGCATTCTCAAATTGTACTTATATCTATATAATCATAAGTATTTATATAGTATTTAATCACATTGAATGTATTTGGATAGTATTCATTATATTATTGTACCATAAGAATGTATTCTGTTACTCATGCAAAAAGTTATGATTAGTTTTTGGTTAGTCTTTTTCGTTGCTTACCTTTAGAGATTTTTTTTCGTCATTATTACTGTGCCCTCACACCCAGAGTAGTTATTTTTAGTAGAGCAATATCTTGTTATCATGATTAAAATATTTTTTGAAAATTTTTTGCATATCACCGATGACAGGAAGAGAGGGGACCAAGGAAATTTATACGAAAAGTCAAGGCCAAGAAAACTGGGAATGTGTCTTTCCCAACATCACAGTGTGTAGATTTAAGAGAGTAGGGAGTTCTGGCCAAGGTTGGACCAGTGTTATGTATGAATGGGTTATCAGAACTAGAGGCTTGAAATCAAAGTCAGGAACCACACTGTAAAGTCAAACTGGAGTCAAAGAGCCAAGGGGAAATTATGGCCAGGGGTATTGTGAGTGGAATTACAATAGGCAATGGCTGGGCAAATTTTGGAAATAGAAGAGACTGACACCCTCAGTTCAATTTATTCACATTCTTTGTATGCATGTGTATGGTGGGTCAAAGTGATTTAAAGAGGGAAAGTGAACACTTGAAGAGAACAGTTATTTCCAACATTTAAAGATTTAGTGTGTTCTCTACCCAAATATGTATTACATATATTAATTTAGTTATAACTGAGGCTCAGAAATCACTCAAGATCCCTATGCCCACACAAATCAGTAGTTCTTTATTCATCCTTGTCAACCTGTAAAATCTCATAAAGATAAAACCCAAAACTTTATGAAAATAGTTGCTATTCAAAGTTTGGGTTACAACGGTTTTAAGAATTTGGCAATTCAGAACATATCCCTTACCCTTACTGAAAATCTCCTTTTATAAGCAACTACTCTTCTTGAAGATATAATTTCAAGTTCAGACTTCTAAATGGCCATTACAGGAGCAACAAGCTGACATGCCGTGGGACTAGAAAGTAGCAGGGATGCAAGTAGAGACAAGAGGTGTGCTGGTGTTCACCCACTCTAATAAAGCACCCTAGTGGTCCTTGTGCAGGGACCATTAAAACCTACTCATGACTCAAATTCTTACTGTTCTCAGGCACAGAGATAGGAGAAAGCCAAGAGTTTGGCAATCAAGCATGCTTGGGCCAGCTGAATCCACCCACCTGGCCCGAATAACCCAATTTATGTACCTAGTTCTCTCTCATATGCTTTCATGCTTGAGTTGGTTTCTGTAGAAGAAGTTGATTTCCCCCAAATTGGGCTCTTTTACTGATTCTTTTCCCAGAAAATAACAGGCAGAATAATATACTCATTGTGGTTGGGTCTCATGTATATTTCTGAGTGTTGAATCACCATTGGCTATGATTTTGCCAGAATTGTCTGATTACTACTATCTGTTTTTTTGGGCTCCCCAAATAGTCTTCTCCACCCAACTGTCCTGATGGTTGTTTATTGTTTTTTATCATCAGCTATAGTAGGTCTGATTATTGTCCAGATCTCAGTTATTCCCACCATATCTCATTCCAGTGCCAAATGATACTATCAATGTGCATGTGCATTTTGGGAGGGAGGGTGCATGAAATAATGGAGAAGAGGCGAGACTTAAAAGATACATTTTTAGTGGGAGAAACAGATTGGGAGGAGGAAGAAAGGCAAGAGAGCCTTCAATGATGGTATAAAGTAGATGCTCAATAAAGAGATAAATGAGAAAAGCAAACTAAAACAAAACACAAAAAGGAGTGGCAAGAAGCAGAAGAGTCATTAAAAATATAGGGAGAATATAAGGACAAAGAAGAGTAGGAACCTGAAAAAAAGAGAAAACCAAGTCAGTGATGTGAATGGCATGCACTGAACTATAGAAAAGGGCTCACTAAGACTATAATTTCTAAATTAATATTGAAATTCAATTTGTAACTTTTCTGTCACTAATTTATACAATTCGATCTCAAATGGTATTTCTATTTTTAACTAGAACATAAGCTGACTTCTAGTAGAATTGTTGACTTTGTATCATTAAGAAGTGTAACTACTTCTCAACTGGAGTCAGGGTAAGAAAGCATTCCTTTTTGATATATAGTTTATATACTTTTTAATGTTTCTGTAAGCCGGTCTGATTTGAGGAGAGGAGGAAAAATATATCAGATAAGACTGTTCTTTTGTTTTATAGAAAGATATTAATGTGATTTTCTCCTTAGCTTGAAAACTGGAGAAATTCCATTTTACTGTGGGATGACGTTGTTATTTAAAAAGAAGCTAAGATGAGTAGCAGGAGGTTACTCTACAATGTGCCTAGTCTTGAGAACAGTTCCCTTAAGCTGTATCTCCTGGAACAAATCTATATCGAGGCTCTCCTCTTATTTCAGGACAAGCAAGCGCAATACCTGACCACAAAAGGTGTCAATATCATTAGGATAGTTCCTATTCCTTTTCAATTCCTGACTCTTACCTCGTATGTATTCCAAGAAGACAAACCAATTCTGATTTGAATCTCCCCTCTTGAAAGCCCAGCCCAGAGTGTATAAGTCACATTGTGTCTTGCTGTTTCACACATCATCTCTAATAATCAAGATCTTGGAATCAGAATTTCACTGGTGATTTTTGATGAGGTGCAAGACAGGCAAGAAGAGAGATCTTCCCCAGCTTAACTATACTGGTACCATCGAGATGTCTGTTGTTGACATGATTTTGTCAATCAGTTATAGCTTGCTAGCATTACATGTGCATGGGAAGATTTCAGTGTACCTTTCTGCAGTCACGCCCTACTGCATGATTATACTTAAAGGGGGAGGAGATGACTGCAGCTTATCAAGAATCACCCTCCTAGCCTTAATGAAGCTACAGAGGTTGGTAATAATGGGCTACAAATTTAAGACATCTCCCTATAAGTAATAATAGTAATCATCACTTAGCATCTTTCAACCAAGGATCTTCTCCTTATACATGGTTCTCATCCCATTCCTCCAGAGAAGGTGATGTGAAAGAAGAAATCTATGAAAATCTGAAAGTGATTCAAGAGTTCCAGTTTCTAGTTTTCTGGGCCCATAGTGGTATTTAAACTCCCAGGGTTTTGTCCTGGTTCTGAAGGAAAAATATGAAAGGTATGAATTAGAAACTGGAGGGTAGGGAGCAGAGGTGGTTTTCCTTGGCAGAATAAAAAATTAGGATGAAGAGAGAAAATTGGTGTATGCTGTAGAGGAGTATGCTTTCTATTTCCCACTTTCTTCTTTCTGCTGACTGGAATGCAGATGTAATGGCGGGAACTGAAGCAGCTATCTTAAAACATAAGATGAAAATCATGTACTGGGTCCTGGGATCGAGCTCCGCATCAGGCTCCCTGCTCAGTGGGAAGCTGTTTCTCCCTTTCCCACTCCCCCTGCTTGTGTTCCCTCTCTCACTGTGTCTTTCTCTGTCAAATAAATAAATAAAATCCTAAAAAAAAAAAAAAGAAAGTCATGTACTAAGTATGGCTGAGCGACTAGATAGAAGGAGCCTGGTTCTGCACACTGAGATAACCATATCAGCCCTCAATTGCTTATGCTCAGATTGTTACATGGGAGAGGAATGAACTTTTATCTTGTTTAAGTAACTGTTTTGGGGTTCCTTTTTAACAGAAAATTATCCTAATTAATGCACAATTTCTTCCACTCAAACATCCATTTTTCAAGGTCTCAATGCTGTTTCTCTGAAACATTTACTGTTTTCAGTTTCAGGGAATGTTGTTATTCTAAATGCCCTGCCCATTTTGTCTCATCTCTTCTTTACGGTTTACTGGACTGTCTCCTCAAATGTCAGCTTCTCTATATGGCCTTCTCTGATTCCCCAAGTGAGTTAGTTATGACCCCATCACCACTAGAGTAGGGGCAGGATTGTAATTATAGCTTTGCATGTGTGCCTCTACCCCCACACTCATCACAGTCACAGATCCTGGCCCTTGGTAGGTACTAAGTAAACAAGAACTCTTGTTAAATGATTTCTCCAGGCTTCAATGGACTCGCTTTTCTCTAAATTCTCATCTTCTCCAGTTTTCTCTACCACAAAACCTAGCACACTTGGATATTTTTTATATTCTAAGGCTTTCCAAAAGTTTTGGAATATACCCCACAGTTCTCAGAAATAATCAACTAGCAGTCAGGGGTTAACTTGCCCCCAGGGGATCAAAGGCAAAATTCAAGATTATTCTCCACAAATCACTATTTCACAGTCACCCTAAAGTGGTGAGGCAATATTATTTCAAGGGCCTCCTTTACAGGCAGTATTGTTTGTCTTTTCCACAATTCATTCGTTTATTCATTGAACAAATATTTATTGAGCACTTAATATATACCAGACATTGTTTTAGGTGCTTAGGATACATTTGAGAACCAAACAAAAATCATTGCCCTCATGGAGCTTTATATCCTAAACAGAAATTGTTTTTTAAATTTAGCTTCTTTTACTAAAATGTATACATTTTTATGTGAACAATTTTAAATAACAGGGAATAGGATTCAATATCTTCATACACCATGGTATTTCATAAATTATGCATTTGGTTACATAGACAATGGAAAACATGATGTAAAATGAAAAGCTTTGTCTAGGTCTAAGGACTCATAAACTATTATATGTATAGTTTTACAAGGCATATCAATTAAATGTAGACAAGAGACTGGCAAATACAGTAAAAGGACTTCTCACTTTGAGCTCTATCATCTGAAACAGTATATTTCTGTTGATTACTTATAAAAATCCCACAAATGGAGGTTAAGAATTAAGACATTAGCAGAATTTCAAGTTGTCTTGGTATCACTTCAACTTTGAGAAAATGATTTAAGCCCTCTCCAACATACCATATGAGACCAACCTTTATCCACTTTATTATTCTGAGAAAAACCATAACTTTAATTAGAAAAGAAATATTTTTAAGAAAATTACATAAAGTTATATTATCTTAGAAATATGTACACCATTAAAGCATTAATGGGTTAACCTGAAATTGTAAAAAAGGGTTAATTTATCAGCAATAAATTTTGTATTTAAAAGGCAGAATTTGTGAGAAGTGGTTTTAAGCTTCCTGTGGTATGTCATTTTACAAATAAATACATCTAGAAAGATTAATAATGTAATGTTTTAGAAGATAAAAACCTAGAATCTCTCTTTTTTATAAGCATGGTTGATATGAGTAACTAAATATCAATTTCCTCTAGATTCATTTTTCCATGGAACAAATCACTTTTTTCCAGCAGAATACCTCTTGTAGCAGGCACATCATGAAAGTGTTTCCCAATAGATATCCATCTCTGAGTGCAGATTTTATTTCTCTGCCTGATTTCCAAAAATGCAATCTGATTTCATGAGGACGTAGGCCAGTGGACCAATAAATGACTGTTGTAAGCATGTATCAAGAAATAGTCACAACTTGTGATGCAAAATCTGCCTTGTACTTCTTATTTCTTTCCGAGAGTTGTAATTCCAATACCATGCCATGTACATGGATTGAGTGCAAAGATCAGCCCCAGGCAGGTTTAAATAAAACATTGACATTTTGAAAAATGATCCAAGTGTTTCCTTTTTTCACCTTCTATGTTTTTTTACTTTGCTATTTCGGGTAGTATCAAGGAGGAAATGCTTTTTTTTTTGGACTGTGTCTCTAATCATTGAGTAGATTTCATACTCTACAGGGTATAACAGTGCAATGACAATTTGTAAACCATGAAAGATAAAGTTGTAGAATTGGGGAAAAGTTGGTTTTTACTTCATCATACTGTCTTCCTTCCTTGGAAACTGAACCTGGGAAACCAATTCTGTGCTCATGAGCTGAAGCTGTGTGTGTGTGTGTGTGTGTGTGTAATTGTCACCACATATATAACCTATCAGCCATTATTGAAGGTAATTTCAAGACATACAGTTGGAGACCATGATTTCCTTTTATTCCAACTTTCTAATTTTATTAGGATTTTATTATGAATGTTTTGATAGTACATACATATTTTACAGCACACCTCGTTGTTCTTAAGAGATAAGCAAATTTACTGTGACACTGTATTAGCAGGGACTGTCTCCTTGTCAAGGAACTGGTAGATGGGGTAGCATACTCTGAGAGACTACAGCCACTGCCTCTGACCTGAAAACAGATATATTGGATTTAGTTTGTTGGACATAAGTTAATTATCAAGTTTCATCATATAAATTGTCTTCAAAGAGAAAAGGCAGCAGGATGGCTCATTACTGCAGAGTTCCTTGCTTGACTTCATCGAAGCCCTTGCTCTCTGATGCCAAGAGCCACAGCCTCTGATGGAGACTTTAATTCATGGCGATACTGCAATGCAGTTCATTTCAGGATCTCTATTGTTGTGTCGCTAAGGGTTCATTCTTCTCAGTAATGGGAATGGCTCTGCTCTATAGGAGGTTAAACATACAGAACCCTAGTGGCTTGCATGATTTCTGACTTCAGAATAGTTCCTGGCACACAGATGATGTGAAAGAAGCTGTCTTTTTTTTTTTTTTTTCCCCAGCAAGCAATAGCACCTTGTATAGAGTTTTCCCCAAGATGCTATATGAGATGAAGGCTAAATACACACTTACACATGCATACACAAAACTGTAATAAAAAAATATACAAAAGATTCTGGGTTTGTTTCACACTGAAGAGATCAAATCATCAGTACAGCTAATAATCAAGTTCCTCTGTAAGTATTCCTTCAGGAGGGGATTTTCATGTAAAAGTTTCATGCTTGTTTGTTTAAAGCTTTAGTATAAATTTGCAGGTGATGAGAGCAACCTTCACTCTGATAAAAGAACAGGCCAAACTACTGATTGGAGAAAATTACATGAAGTTTTTTAATCAAAGTCTCTGTGGTCTACTGTCTGATTTTCTAGGCCAGATGTCAAATGTTTTTCACTGATGTCGATGTTGAAGTAATCACTAAACCAATTCCAAGACCGAGTAAGTGAGACGGTAATAATGTTTCATTTCACTGTTACATAAGGTCTCTTCTCCAGCCATGAACAAAGTAACAGGACCTCTCTGATTCAATGTAATTACATAAACTATTACTTTGAATTTTTTAGATAGTTTCAGCTCTTTAGATTGTGTGCCTTCATTATGAATATGTGAATATGGCACGTATCTAGCTGCTTTCAGCGAAATTGTGAAACACCTACAATTACCAATTTGTTTATATTTTCAAGATTTCCATTTAATTTAAAATGTAATTAAACATTTATTATTTTATGCAGGGTGGTTTTTTCAACAATAATAACCAGTCATTTAAAAACTCAAACCTAGAGCTTTCTAGAAAAACAAATCTATTGTTTGACGTGACAGGGAAATGAGTTGCTAATCTGATATACACTGTGATTTTTTTTTTTTTTTTGAGTCAGCAAAGCAATCTGGATGGGACAGAGAAATTAGATCAAAATAAAATGTTGAATTTCTGATTCAGGGTTTTCTGAAGTTACATATAAACACATAATACTGTTTTCTGTCTTTTCCATTGGCACAAATCTTCTTTTTCTGGAAACAGCAATATTATAGAAGACAATTTTATTTAGGAAGCCAAATACTTCCTCAAAGTTATTTGAAATAAATATTGGGATATTTTGAATGTGCCCTATCCCCCACTGATAGATACGATTCATCCTGAAGAAATTCCACTGTTTCGGCCTCTCCTGCTGTGGCACCTGGTTTCATTCTTAGAATTCCCCACCTCCTTCTCCTGTCTATCATATCATTAGCCTAAGAGAATTAAAATACCTAGAGACAGCAGATACTTTAAAGTCTCTTCTGAGTAGGAATTTCTTTGAAACTCAAAGAATAAGCAAAGGTAGCTTAAGAGAATGAAACCAGTATTTGAAACAGGATCAGTAGAGGTGGATGGGACTTAGGAAGTGCTCCTCCCAACTAAAATACACTAAGATCAGTAAAACAGCAACACTCCCAACCCTGAGCAATGTGGTCAAAACATCCCTACCTCAAAATAGGCTTACCTCAAACATACACCCATGACCTACTCTCTCACACAAATATTGAGCTTTCTCTTAGGGTTATTTGGATGAATGAAAAATTTCCCATTTCAATTCCTCTATTTCATGTCTTCATTTTTCACTGACTGTTGGTAAGGCTTTGGTTTTTGGTCATCAATTCTACTTATTTATTGCTAAATAAACAGGTCACCCTAAATCTCAGTGACTTAAATAATTACTTTATTATTTTCTCTCACAGTTCTGGAAGTTGACTGTGTTCACCTGGATGGTTCTTGATTGGAGCCTGGGGCGGGAGTCATTTCAACGTCTTTCTCGATCACATATCTGGTGGTTGATGCTATTGACCTGAGACTAGCTAGGACTGTCATGTGACCTGAACTTTCTCACATCAGATAGAAAGTAGAAGCTCCCAGCTTCTTGAGCTCTGGGCCCTGACAGGCACACAATACTTCTACCATACTCTTATCGATCAAGCAGTTACAGAGTCTAAATTCAAGGAGAGGGGACACCGACCCCACTTCTTAAGGGAGGAGTGTCAAAGAATTTGGGGTAGTTTTGAAAATGTTTGATTATCTTTTTAGCTCTAGTGTATAACATAGAGTAAATTATTAAACATTTAATATATATTAATGACTAAATTAATTAAAGAAATTAGAGCAAAATATAATGATGATCTAATTTAGGTTAGAATAAATGTCAATGAATAAAAGAGGACAGATGCAAGAGATTTGTAGAGAGAAAAACAAAACTTAGAAGAGGAGGCTGTAAAATATACCTGAGGTGACTGGCCCACATTAATTGGATAATTTGGGTGCCATTACCTTTAACAGACTTGATGTTTCAGCAAACACCTGAACATTAGAATCATCCAGAAGTAGGTTTGGATCTCTACTTCACCAGTAACCTCATGCATGCTACCTCACATTTCTGAGCCTCAGTTAAATAATATCCATAAGTGAGGATAGTAAGAGGTAACTTTCAGAGTTGTTGGGGAGATAAGAAATCATGCCTGGTAATTATTCAACACACAGTAAGTGTTAGCAATATAAACAGTCAACAGTTAAAAGAGAATAATTAATGAATTTCTTAGTATACATCAGTATCTTTTGAATAATATTTTTATTTAAATATCTAGACTCATTTTTATTTTGTGTTATTTTAATTTATTAATTCACTAAGTCTTTAGTAGTCTGTGATGAGAGGCTTAATCCTCCGATTTCATTGGGCATATGGGTTACATTCTGTGCATTGTATCAAATATTGAGCTTGAATTCCATATATTAGCTATGAATTGCCAACATTATCTAAACCTGATCAGTTTGAAAATTTGCTAAACCTCCTTACAAATATTTGCTACCTTAAATATTCTTTATCTGTTTTGATCTCTTTCATGATTTTATATATTAATAATTATTCTTAACTAGGTATTTTTTGTAACATATTTATTGAGAACATATGTAGAAGACCAATGCTTAAGTAATGATTAAAAATCATTAATTTTATTAATTTTTTAATTCAGGTAGATTATCTTCCAAAGTATTAAAATAAAGAAATAGCATTTTTATGGCATAAGAAGAGCTTTGCATGGTCTTTCCTTCACATCTTCTAGACATATTCTGATGCAGAGAAAGGGAGGTATAGTCAGTGGAACTTATTCAAGAATTTCAGCAACTCAGAAAGCTTGTTTCATATGCACAAATCCTATATTATTTATTTAATATCCCAAATAGACAATTTGGGTGAATATTAATATATGCAAACTAAATCCATTGTCAATTCAGGTTTTTAAAAAATTATAATAGCCATTTTGGGAAGAAAGGGGCAGTGCATTCCATGGCCTTTTTATAGAGCTACTGACTGCCTTCAAGAGTATATAGAAACCATTATCCTTGCCATATTGCAGGTTACTTTTTAAACTTAAAAATAAAATTTATAGACCATGTTGAATAATCTCTCTTGCAAGACCATCATCCTAACTGCATTGAAACACTGAGATAAGATATTCAATGGGTATGAATGCTCTTTACTTATCATTGAGCTTAAAAAAAGGCTCATGTAACTAGATTCACATTTTATGCTGAACTGGGCTCCATTTTTAATTCCTAAGGCCATTGATGGATGAAACACAAAAAAGATGAATTTGTAGCCAGTAAGTCAGATGTTTATAACTTCTAAAAGAGCAGATTCAGAACACTCAAGAAGTTAGAATGAATATGGAGATTTCCTCGATTCCATGTGAATCAGACAATTCTGATAACCAACTACTTAAATATAATGTTTTTCTAAATCATGTTTTCAAGAAAAGAGGAAAAATTATAACCTCAAAACGTAATTTCTACTTGACTTCTTAAGTGATAAACATAAGAATAATATTTATTAATTGATTATAAGCTTGCAGAGACATTCAAAGGCAGCATGATTGTGTACAAAGAACAAAGGTCTTGGAACAAAAACTCATGAGTTAAGTTCCCTCTATCTTTTGGGGAGCAGGTTTGGAGTACAGATTTGTTTTTGTTTTTGCTTGCTTGTTGGCTTTTTTTGCAAAATCGAAATACTGCAATATACCAGTAATTTTTTTTGTGAGCATCCTCTAAGTTAACAAATAAGAAAGGTCCTACCTGGTCCATGGTAGATTGTAAACAAATGTTAATTTCTTGCTTGCTCTATATTAGATGGTAGTATTGCTGCTGTTCTCCAGCAGCAATCTGATTCATCTCTGTCTTTGGGCACACTAGGAACATAGCGTGTCCCCATCTCCTTGAAATTTGGAAAGGCCATATGACTTCCTTTATACAATGAAATATGGGTAGATATGATGGTTGGCAGAAATGACATATGTCACTTCTGGGAAGAAGTATTTAATTGCTGATATTCCACTCTTCTGTTCCCGCTTCACCCTGCTAAGGTGATAATGAAAGAAAATGTGTTGATAAGAGGTTTCAGAAGTTTAAAGCTACCTAGAATGCCTCCTAACTCATGGGAATGGCTACTCTTGAGAGTTATGTGGACTTGAAATGGTCTTGGGTGAGCTAAAAAGAAATCTTTGATATTGTGAAATACTTATATTTGAGGATTATTTGTTACCTCAATATAATCTAGTCAATCTTGAATTCATTTACCTAATTCAATTCTTTCACTTATTTTTCACATATCTCTTCATATATGCACTATTTGGGAAAAAAATCTCACTGTGTAATAAAATAAAAACTGAAGAACATAAGTTTGTTATCTGAGAAAATTTATGCTAAATACATTTTTTTCTCCAATATATTTTGTTTACAAATGACTTAGTACAATGCAAAATATTATTATTCTAAAATCTCTTTTCTGTCTTTTGGATTTCTAACTATATATCAGGGCACTACTACATCAGTAAGCAGTTTTTTAAATAAGTTTTTTATTTTAATTGCATGTAAATAGTTTTAAAATAATTATTATGGATCCCTTATATGAGAAAAATGAAAATTTTTGTTTCACATTTGATTTTTTGGAAATGAAAATTTTGAAAGCAAAATCTTAAAATGTTTTGCAAATTATCTTAAATTGAGTCACGATTTAAACACTATGGAATTATTAAACTTAAGGTCTGGAAAGAAACCAGACATATATTTTAACCCCCAGATCCCATTTTGCACTTTGAGAATCTGGAAACCTAAAACCATATTAGCAGAGATACTCCTCTGCTAAAATCAACCTTCATGGTCACTCTATTTCTGAGGACATAAGGTCAAAGCTTCTTAGATTGCATTTAACCTCAAGTGACTATTACCACAAACTGATCTCACAACTATGCTAAACAACTCACCATTCCGGAACAAGATAAACTCATTCCTTCCTTTCGGTCTTTGCAAATGCACATCTTTATGCTCTACTTAGAATACCTTCCCCAGCTTATCATCCTGGCAAACTTCTGCTCAACATGCAAGACTCACACAAGCACAACTTCTTCTGCCTCTATTGCTGCCAAATGCCATTTTTAGATGATCCTATTTATGTGATCCAAACACATTTCATATTTACTGATGTTACTTTGTAGTTAATTCATGATCAATTACATTCTTGTTTCCAATGTTCCCTTTCCCACTCTATTAGAGAATTCTTTATTTTTACCCATTGTCCTGTAGTTTATAGTGCCTTTCTATGAGAGGAATATATTCTCTTTTTCTTTTGCCATCAAGCTTGACCATATAACTTGGTTTGGTCAATGGAATTTCAGTAACGGTTCCATATATCACAAAGAAGATGTTTTCCTCCTATTCATATTTTAAAATAATGACATACATCAAATAAGGGATTCCCTTTCAGTCTCAATTCTAGAATGAAAAAGATGTGGCGCAAAGCCATAGCCGAACTCTAGGCACAACAGTCAATAGTTAATGTGATAAATATAGTAAGACACTGAGATTTTGGGATTTTTGTGACTGCAGCATTATTTAGTAGAAGGTAATAAACAGTTACTTATGCAGTTTCTCCAGTTCCATTAAAATAAATATTTTAAGGGCAAGCATTTTGTCTCATTAATTTTTATGTTCCCAACTTCTTGATCAATTTCTGATACGTAGTAGGTGCTCAATGTTTTGTGAATGAATGGATGGGGTTTTGTTACATGATGCTGAAGCTATACATTCTAAGGATTTTTATCTTCCAGAGATTTAGAATCTGAATCAAGTTACAGTGATACAGAAAAACAAAGGAAAAAGGTTTATATAGAGAATAAAAATACACAGACACAGTAAAATTATTTACACCATGTTCTAGTCATTTGAAAACTAGAAAGAAATCAAGTATAAATTTCTCTTTGGGGGTTGAAGAACAAGGGGAGTAGGACTTGGACTTCAAGGTTGAGATAAATTGGGTCCAGTAGAAATCATTAATCTCTTTCTGATCAGTCTAGGATGGATTTATGGAGGATGTGGATTTTTAGGAGTCATCTGTAGAACAAAGAGATATGTGGTGGTACTAATAAAAGGCAGAAGAATTCACATAGTTTTAGTGTGCAAAATAAGATATTTTTGCATAATTTTCATATTCCACACACACATAAAATGAGTAAAGTAAAATAAGATCACATAATATACTTTTTATCTTTTTCTAGGAATATTTTACTGTTAATTTCCTAGTTTTATTACTCCAGCAGAAACATATAACCAAATATGAATTTAAAAATCCAGTGTCTTAAACCAGACTTCAATTTTCTAATAAAAAGCACATATTTGTTTTCCTTAAGAGTTTTCTAAAGCAGTTTATTTTATCTGTATTTTACTTTTTAACTCATGTATTACAATTTAAAAGTTCGAGCGCAGTTTGTTTAGATCACCTAAATATCCAAATTAAATAAAATGCACTTTTATCTATTTCTATTCCCTTCACTCATTTTAATGATTTGGAAGTTAATCATTAAAATGTTTGAAATAATTTAGGTATGAATCAACAGCCACTAGGTAGAGATTCTGATCAATTTGCAATTTTGCAGCACTAGGAGATGGTGCTAAGAGATATATGTGATAGAAACTGGACTAAAGAATGCACTTGTAGTTAAGCAGTCTCACCCATGACAGGGTCTCACGCATGACTTAGTTTTTTCTTATTTAGGATTGTGTGAATCAGAATCAAGGCAGTCTGCATGAAGTGTATTGATTTGTGTTTTAGGGACTATTGCATGACTTACCAAACTGATAAGAAAAATCATTAGGAAGTGATATAATGTACTCCTAAGGGCCCACTTGTGAAAGTTACATAGATAGGAAATCAGATCTCATGCTTAGCCAACATTACATCATGCCTCATTCCAATAAGCCTTATAGAAGAACTTCTGGGATTCTGATGAGGGTCTATTGGTCATATTTGTAGAGATATTTACCATGTCACTCTGGGAGGAATGAACTATTTATGCACAGAAGTTCTACTTAGAAGATTCTTAATTTTTAATTCTTTTCATCTACTTGAAAATGTTTAGTTTCTTTGCCCAAACATGTATCACCATTATTCTTTCTCTAGATGAAATAACTCCTCTCCTACATATTTGATGATTTCTGTACCTAATGCTAGCATTTAGTTGGATTTTCAGGATTTTGGATTTCTTCATATGGTTCACTGGTGATTTATTTACTGATGTATCATTTGATTCAGATATTTCATGCTTTATTTTTCATAACTGAAAGTGCTCCTTTTATGGTTTCAAGTTAGACTTTGGGACAAAAGGACATTACAATATACAAAAGCTTGATTTTGAAGATGGAGAATAATGAGGCTATTTGGTGTGTATGTATTAAAACTCACTTGAGAATTTGCTATTGATATATAACTCCAAATCCACCATGGGGTAATTATGGAATCCTACAATTCTCACATTACATTCAATATCTCTAATTTATGCCAGATTTATTAAGCATGAATGGTTTCATAGAGAATACAAATAAAATGCAGTAGCATATTGCTCCTAGTGAAGTAAAAAATACTATAACTAGAACACTACTCTATATTATTTCTGAATTATTCTCACTGTCATTATTACACTAGCCATTTCTGTTTACTTTCTTCTGGAAAAATCGGAGAAAAAGTCTGTTGAATTTTTCTCGTAACTGAGTTGTCCAAATTCATTGCTATTTATACAAACACATAACCAACCAAACAAACCAACAAACAAATATGTCAGGCCCTCGGACACCATGTCGTATTTGTACCAGCATGCTGGTTCAAGAAATTGACAAAAAAAAAGTATTTCAAGTATTGATAATATCTCAGGCATGGTACCATTTTCTGACCTTGAAATAAAAATTATTCAGATTATCCTATATGTTAACTATTGGCATGTAATGTACAGGAAAGTTGGATAGTCATTAAATTTAATATAAAAATTATTCCAAAAACTTAATTTCATTTTTGTTTTATGTGTGTTTATATGGGGGGTGTGTGTGTGTGTGTACACATGAAATTGTTAATTTTTTAAAATAAATTGCTTTAACCAAGTAAGATGTTGAATCACATGAAACAAAAAAAATTAGTAAACAAGAGGGGTACCTGGGTGGCTCAGTGGGTTAAGTGTCCAACTCTTGATTTCGGTTGAGGTCATGATCTCAGGGTCATGAGATCGAGCCCCATGCTGGGCTTGGAGCCTGCTTGGGATTCTCTCTGTCCCTCTCCCTCTGCCTCTCCCATACCCTCTCTAAAAAAAATAAAAATATTAAAAATTAAAATAAAATAAATTTAAAAATAGGAAGTAAGAATTATTTTTAAATTAGTGAATATTTTCTGATGCAGTACTTAGTCTAGAAATTGTTCTTTTCTTTCTAAAAGTTTAAAATTGTTCTTTTCTTTCTAAAAGTCTTTCAAAACAGTTTATACTACACCCTGCACATTTTAAAATTCTCTCTACGTAGATACATGCACACACACACACACACACGCACTTATACAAAGTAAGCAGTTTTGCAGATTGGGAATAGTGGAATGCCTTAAGTTGCAAAATGTATACTAATCCATTCAGTAGTTTCCCCTGAAAACAAAATAAAACAAAAAATGAAAACAACAAACAACATAATTGCCAGTACAAAAATGATTTAATGATAATTCTCTACAATACATATGGGTTTTGAGAGCTAAGAGTTCTTGACTGTCTGTAAATCAGCATTGATGGAAGGATCAGCCAGGACAGTGTAGGATATGGGTTGGCATGGGGCACAGAAGACAAGCAGTGAACAATACACCTGTAGGGTGATAATGGAATAAAGGACCGGGACAACATATCTCCTTTAATGCCCCTGACTAGGGGTTTACTCATGTCTTAGGGAGGAGAGATTAGAACCTAATATCTGAAAACCACTCTCATTCTACCTACATGCTATTTATGAACAGTATGATATGCTGGTTAGGAATATTGCCTTGAAATCAGTGAGGCTTGAGTTTAATTTTGGTTTTGCTACTTACACTTGGGCAAACTTGAATCCCTAGCATTACCTCTGCACCTCCCTTTCCTTATTGATGAATTGGCAGTAATGAAATAAACCAGCTTACTAGGATTCATAAGCTTTATTTTTTTAAGATCTTATTTATTTATTTGAGAGAGAGAGCGTGCACACACAAGCAGAGGGAGGGGCAGAGGAAGAGGGAGAGGGATAAGCAGACTTTACTGAGTGGAGAGCCTAATGTGGGGCTCGATCTCAGGACTCTGAGATCATGACCTGAGCTGAAACCAAGAGTTGGAAGCTCTTAACCGACTGAGACACCCATGTGCCCCAGATTCATAAGTTTTAAACCAGCTAATGGTCTTAAGGTACACAGCGCCTGTACTTGGTGCTTTGGGGGCTCCCAGTAGTGCTAGCTATTTTACCCTAAAAGAGCACCTATTCAACAAACTATTTATACTTCATAAAATAACTATATACCAGAGGTTGCGTTTATTTCTTCATCTTTTTTTTTAAAAATTTGTGTGTTTTTTTTTTATTATGAGACCTCAAGTTGGATGAACTTCTTGTATTTTTTTAAAGAGAAATAGTTGAACTTAGTGGAAATAAATAATAGGTTAATAGCCTCACTTCCCAAATGCTGCAGGAAAAGCACCGCTTCCTCAGGCATATTTTTAATATGCCACCAAATTGTAGGAAACAACACTATAAAATAAATAAAACCCAGACTTTGTCTTCTGAGCACAATGAACAATCCAAATCCAGTTGATGTTATGTGGATGGATATTTTTTACACCTCATATATCTTACTGATTATATTTTTACAAAGTGCATAAATTTAGCTCTAAATGTACTAATATTACAATTAATGAGTGATATAATTTGAACTCTCATGTTGGCTTCAAGATTTTTTTCAAGACAAAGGACAGAGCAGGATAAATAGAACCACAGACAACCTTCTGATAACTTTTTGTAAACTAAGACAGAGATGGAAATGGCTGTAGTCCAAGCTCATCACACAGGAGATCACACAGATGGGGAGATAAAAATTGTCCATGTGAACCCCTTGACAATGCTCAGTATTTTATTCAGGATCCCAAGAAGCCACCTGCATGCTGATGACATCACAAAAATAAAGGCCAAGGGCTGATTACTGGGTGGGTGCTCTTTATTATCACATATCAGGTGTCACCTGTAATTTCACGTCTCTGGCAAAGCCACAGAATCCATCTGTCATCTAACCAAGGATCTTAGTCAATTTTCTCTGCTCTTTGGAAACAAGCTCTTATATTGTGTGGGAGTAGTAAGGAGACGGCCCATTTTCTGAGACTGGCTGTGAAATAAATAGGCCAACAGTTAAGAAAACAAGCTGATATTTTCTACATGGTGCCAGCAAAGAAAATGCCCTATTTCTCTGCAATTTTAATATATAAAACTACAACTGGTTCAGATCCATAGGGATAAGGTTGACGGGTCCAAGGATAGAGCCCAGACAGTCAGTGAGCTTTGAGTATGGGAGTGTGTTATAAATGCATCTGTATTATAACAGAGTCCTTGAGGCACTCATAGCAGCATACCTTCTAAGGCCTTTGAGCAAGACAGATACTTTATTATGAGGATTCTGGGAGTTTCACTTTCTGTGAACAAGCACCTAAAGAAAAGTTTTTTTTAAAAAAAAGGTAAAACTTGTCATCTTGTAAGTATAAATCTCATTTCCCGTGCATTTCTACACAACCTGGAAGGATGCAGAACAGGACCTCTCACTGATCCCAAACCTTGCTTCATCCCCACAAAACCTCCTTTGAGAGGAATATCTCTGTACTCAAAGGGAAAAGGCCAAGGTATAGAATTCATGAAATGTTGGCAACTCTAGAAATGTTCCACTAATGGCAAATTTGGAAGGAAAAATATGAAGTAAACTAAGGATTATTATGTAGACAAAAAGAGAAATCTGTTTGTATAAGAAAGGTGCTCTGCAGCCTCTGAACACAAAGGAGGTAACTATAGAAAGAACCACTGCAATAATTTGGAATATTTTTTTAAATCATTTTCGATTTAGCATGCCATTAAATGAGAACTTATATTTAAATAGGGACAGAGCGTACATGCTTTTAAAAGTGTGCAAATGGGAGGAATCCTTGTCTATTCGCAGTAAATGAGGATGAGCCCTACTTTATGGCAGGAGAATGTGCAGCAGTCACACTGGAGATACAGTAGTCTATGCTTTTACGGGGAGTTATATGCTGAAATATAAGAAGTCAGGATTTATCTGGATGAGGTGAAAACTCTACAGAGTGATGTCTGGAATTTCTTCACAATATTGGGTAATGTGGAGGACTTACTGTCAAATAGGTTTTGGTATAGTGTGTAAAAACACATTTTTATTAAAAGCAAATTCAGAATGCACAGTGCATCTCTCAATTCTGAGCTGAAGTGGACAATTATGGAGTTGGTATTACAATACATGCCCCATTACAATAGGCTTGATTCTGTAAGAAGCTTTAAGTCTCTTTCAAAGTCAATTACCAGGCAGGGTTTCCAGACCCTGCATTTGTCATAATTATTTTGAACTTGTTGCTGGTTGATTGGAGGGCTGTCTGAACCCACTTAGATGGAGAAATCCAAGGCAGAACGTAAAGGCAAGGTAAGGGCTACAAAAGGTCAAAGAGACCCAGGCTCCTAAGGTTCTAGTTTCTAAAAGCTATATGACCATAAAAAGTAAGTCCTGAGAAGGAGAAACAGGGAACATCTGATGGATAATTCATAGTAAAACATCCGGACTGAAACACCAGTGCTGCAGAGATAGGGGCACATTGTGAAAATCCATTATCAAGATATATTTTTAATCATTAGTAATCAATCATTCCACACCAGACTGACCATTTTCCCTGGTGGCAAGCTTTGACCCTTGATGATGAGTCTGATTTTGGATGATACTAAATGTTTTTGTTTGTTTAGCCTTGACAATTTTATTAAATTCTCATCCCATTATTCTTCAAGATTGAGAATTACTAGCATAATATAAAAATAATTATGTTCAGGGGCACCTGGGTGGTTCAGTCATTTAAAGGTCTGACTCTTGATTTCAGCTCAGGTCATGATCTCATGGGTCCTGAGATCGAGCCCCAAGGTGGGCTAGGTGCTCAGTGGGGAGTCTGCTTGAGGATTCTCCCTTCCTCTCCCTCTGCCCCTCCCCCTGCTCGCTCACTCTCTCTCTCTCTCTCTCAAATAAATAAATTAATCTTTTAAAAAATAATTACATTGAACATAAAAACTAATTTAAAATGTAACATTAAGTTAAAATGGTCATCATAGAGATGATATTAAATTGACCACAAAAGACAAAAACTATTCTTTTTTTGATACTAAATGTTTTTTGCATCCATTTGCTCTTCTTTTCACCCGCCACAGTCTGTCCTTTGTAAACAAATGTAGAGCTTAAGGACACATTTTCCTGGACCTAAGCTTCTGGCTATTGAAACAGATTCTCTTTTACATAAAAAACCCTTATTTTACCATGCACTATATGGAGGATAGAAGAGGGGGACGCTCTTGTATTCTCTTATTTAAGAACACACACCTGAACCATCACACACAAAAAGTTGGATTTTTCATATGTGGATTCTCAAAACCATGGTTGCTAAAGATTGCACAGTATACATGGTCATTATAAATACATATTTCTGTATAGTGCATATAAAACTTATTTCCCAACTCTCCAGCCTAGATAGAAAAGCCATAGGTAAGCTTTGCACCAATGATAACAAATAGTGTCTCTCCAGCAATGCACCTGTTAGGTTGAGACACTCATAGCGGCATGCTTTGTAAGAGAGCCTTCAGGTATGACAGATACTTGATTCCTTCTGCATCCTCAGCTTGCTTCCAGGATCCCAGGACATTTTGCCCCTGGCAAGTGAGTGAAGCCCACCTTCTTCCTGCTATCACTGTCAACTGTACAGCACCTAGCCCAGCTTAGTTAGGGTCACAAGGGTGCAGGTCCATATGAGGAGCCCTTTCTTCTACTTATTTTCTGTTGCTGCTACTTCAAGTCACTATCACCACTGCTGAGATCCTTGCTACTGTACATCATCAAAGAAACTTTTGTTGTTTCTCTCTTCCTGAACTCCTGAACTTCCTGAAAAGATGGTCATAGCACCATCTTTTCCATGCCGGGGGGAAAAATAGGGAAACTTCCTTTTACCAAGGACAGGACTAGAAGGGACTATATATGACTCATGAAGGGATAGGACCATTTCTGGCTACAGAGCTGGGCTTCTTCTCTGTGGTTGGCTGAAGCCAATTCTAGAAGCCTGTAGCCCCTACTTTTGCAATGGGATCAAGTTTAGTCCTTCAAACTACCACCCACTCCTGCCTTTTCTCCATTCAGGACTAGCTTCTAACTGCTTTTCCAGGGCAAGACTTCTCTCATGTTGTATCTTGGATTTGACCTTTACATCTCTCTAAAGAGAGATAGAGAGACTTTTATAGACTTACATACGGTGAAGACAATTGTTTTCCCCTGACTGACAAAGAGCATTAACCTTCAAAGCAGAGTACCAGTTTCAGCTGTAAATTATCTATGTTCTCAAGAGTAGGAGATGTTGCTTTACTAATGTTTCTATTTTCCTCTCTGTTATTCTCTGCAGTTGTGAGATGGAATGCAAAACAATATTTTGAACGCTACCTTAGTAAGGATGTTTATATTGGTTAATTAGCTATGATATTGCCTGGTTTGATGCCATAAATAAAGTGAATACTTTAAAAAAGTATTAACATTTACACACCTTACAAAATAATATATTTTTTTCAGTTTACTGTATAAAGTGAAATAGAAACAAAAAACAAAAACAAAAAAATATGCTGTTCATTGTTATGGGGCTCCTGAATAAAAGTCTACGTGCTTTTGGTCCAGAAATTTCACTTGTAGAAATTTATCCTGCAGGTACACTCACAAATGGGCATAGATAATATGGTAAAAAATATTCATTGCAATATAGTATACATAAAAATGGAATATTATGTAGCCCAGTGGGTAATATAAGGTAGATCTATAGATCTATATGTGCCTACATAGAAAGAAGTTTAAGAAATACTATTTGCAGAAAACAAATTGCAAAACACTGAGTATAATTCTATATGTGTAGGAAAGTATGAAAATCTATACACTTGCATATGCATAGAATGTTTCTAAAACCATATATAATAGGATGCTTTTTAACATTCTTCTAAGTGGTACTGGCCAAATGGGGAACACCATGTTTACTTTTACTAACACTAGTTAAATATTTTATCAAGAATTTGTACAGTCTTATAATAAAAAATAAATGCATAATAATCTTTATCCTCTCCTCAATAAATACTGTACTATTTATTACATTCAGAGAGAAATATTCATATTTCATGGCACTCTGGTAAACATTTTTCTTTTTGGATGATCATACTTTTGTCAAGTGAGCTAACTTAGTTTATTCACTTGTAATAAATGTGAATATGGAGAGGTTACCATCTAAGCATTAGACCAGTGGTATTCAAATTTTTTAGTCTTAGAAGCCTTCTTAGAACTCACCTGGCCCTTTTCTTACCTCTAAAAGTCATCTCCTTCACTCTACTGTGATTTTCCCCAGGTGAACCTTTTTAAAGATAAAAGAAATTGCTGCACAAACTTTTTTTTAAAAATCCTCCTAACTTGAGAGAAAAGGAATGAGTGCAAACCCAGGCTGGATTTTAGATTCTGACTCCAAACATTAATCATGATTGAGGTTATTGCCAACCACCTCCAGTTCCCCAAACTCACCTTGACCCAGAACTGGGAGGACCAGATTTGAGTACCTGAGTCTTCCTTCTGAAAGTCTGCCCCTAACTCACAGTCACTGTTGAAAACAGTTTTCCCATCTTGCTTCCAAGCCCCAGGCTGGATTTCTGCTTTGGTTGTTGTTATCCAGATTCTTTTCTAGTACACTCCCAAATATTAGGTTTCTGTCCTAGGTCCTGGATTTCTGTTACAATGACTAGGAGTTTGCTTCTTGTGAACAGATTTCCGCACTACCTGTCTGCCTCCTTGCTTTGTGGGGCATCCATTAGCTAACTGTTGTACTCTGTTTATCTCTTGAGCTATTTAATGCATAGTCAACTGATCTGTGACACTCTTTCATTTATTTATTTATCCATTTGCTTAATAAATATGTATTGAATGCCCACCATGTGCCAGGTACTGTACCAAACATTTGGGGTATATTGTGAGACAGACTCTGTCTAGTTCTCAAGAAAACTATTTCTCTTGTCAAAGGATTATCAAACAACTACTACTGCCTCTCCTTTTCCTTCTTCTACCAACAACTCCCCACCCTGTTCCCTCTCCCTTCCTCACTCCTCTTCCTCTCACTCCTCCTCTCTTCTACCTCTCCCTTCCCCTTCCTCTCCCCCTCCGCTTTTCCTTCTCCTTCTTTCAACAGAACTCTATTTTTTTTCAAACGAAATCTTACCAAAATTCCAATAGAAAGTAAAAACCAGAGTCAGGCTGTGAGGCTACTCTGTTCCTTCTCACATTCAAAATATTTCCTATAGCACTCTATCTGAGGTGCTTCCTGCCAAGCTCAATTCTATTCCTGCAACAACTCTTCTGGGTTCCTGAAGTGGGCACATCTTGATTTAACTTTTTGCCTTTACCTGCACCAGACTTACATCCCTGCTACACATATCCAACCGTTCCTAAGAGGTGGCATCCATTCCAAATGGGAAATTAAGAAGGATTCAATATAACCTCAGAAAAAGATACTTTTAATACTTCTGACTTGGAGATGCTTCTCAAGTGTAGTAGGGGGTGCAGGGAGGTCACACTTTTAGAATTGACTTAGTTTCTCACTCCTGCTATGAAACTTGGGCCAAATTTTGGTATATGCTTTCATTTAAAAAATAAAAATATAAAAGCATGTATTTTTCTTTCATCAGGAACACAAAGGTTGGAGGAATATGTAATCAAATGGCAATGATGATCCAAAATCCTATTCTAGGGGAAAATTTTGTGTGTTTTCCTCTCTACATCTTTTAAAAACATATGAAAAATATTTTAAAATATAGAGGAAAATGTTATTTTCCATTATAATGCTTATCTCTCACTCACTACTCTTTTCCTCCCTTGAAACAGCCTTAAGAGATCTCTTCAGAAGAACAGAATGTCCCCATCAGGCCTAACAAAACATAAATAAAATTGCAGCAGTGGCTTGCCACTGGCTGTCGTGATGGGACTGAAAGTGAGTGTGCATCCTTCCTTCAGGCACAGCTCAGCTGTTTTACAAGGCATTCTCTTTTTTATATCTCTGTTACATCCTTGGGTTGCCCAAGTCAGGACAAGGCTGTCTCCAGGAAACCTTCAACTTTGGGGGAAATGGGTAGCACAGTCTGGGATGGTAACATCTTTATAATTTTTCTCTGGAACGAGTCTGCACCTAGAAATAAAAAGAAACCCATAAATGTGCATGTTCCTCTTTGATCACCTACACATTTCCTTTTTCTATTTTTTTTTTTTTATGGTCCTTTTCTGCCACTGCCCTGAAAGTAATCCTGGGTTTAAGCCATTAAAGAATTACAAATAAAGGGAGACAAAGTAGAAAATCCACTTTCCAATTAATATTCCTAGTAATTGTGGTGTAATTTGGGTGCTTCTAGTAAATGGGGACCATAATCACAAAGATTAATGAGGGTTACCAAAGGTGGAAAATCCAGATGCTGGCAGGATTCCCAATCTCCAAGACTGAGTGAAAACAGCAGAGAAATATGAGAGTAAATATGATAATTAATTGAAAGGTCATACTCAGTGTCCAATTTTAAACTTGTTTTTGAAATGTGATAAAGTTCTAAATATGTCCTTAGAATTTAAAAGAGAATTCAGTCAATAGACAAGTTTATTTCCTGAACATTTCCACTGTTCAACAGTGAGCTAGGTGTGCAGGGTTACTGGGTGAGTGAGATCAGAGCCCTGTTCCCTAACCTCAAGTTACTTGTAATCATTTCAGAGAATGAAAACTAATATATATTAACTAATAATGATCAAGACAATAAACTGTAATTAAAGCATCAAGTTGGGTCAAATAAACATAAGCTTCTCAAGTGTTGGATCCACATCTCATTTGACACAGAAATTGGACTGGCACAGGATAAGTGTTTATCAAATATATGTTTGGATGAATTAATGATGAAAGAATAGGAAAATAGTGAGGATGGGGAAGGAATTGTTATTGAAAGTGAATTTTCTTAAAAAAAGAATGAATAAAGTAGCAGGATGAAAACAGAAACACATTCCCAGTAAATGATCTAAAAACAATACATGTGGGTTTGTAGGATAGAGTGAAGGCCAGCTTCATTCAAATGGAATTGTGTTTATTTTGACTCAACAAAATGTAATACTATGAATCAGACACTGTACTAGATGTTAATGATGTAGAAATAACTAAAGGAAATGTATGTTAGGTTTTCAAGGCACCCTGGTTCAGTGGATACTTAGTGAGGAGCTTTGAAACTAAGGTTGAAAAGGCATATGATAAATCCCAATGAGACAAACTTCAAAGTCTAAACCAAGAGTTTAGATTTCATATAATCTGATTTATTTAATAGTAGGAACATTCTGTCAGCATGATGAAGACATAATGAAAGATGAAAATCATTTCTAAAATATTAGAAGAATAGAGCAGATAGAGAGTTACTACTCTTGCCATCCTACTTTTTAAAAAAAAATTTTTAATTTAAATTCAATTAATTAACATGTAATGTATTATTTGTTTCGGGTACAGGTTTGTGATTCATCAGTCTTATATAATACCCAGTGCTCATTACAACACATATGCTCCCCAATGTCCATCACCCAGTTACCCCAACCCCCTCCCCTCTCCCCTCCAGCAACCCTCAGTTTGTTTCCTAAGATTATGAATCTCTTATGGTTTGTCTCCCTCTCTGGTTTCATCTTGTTTCATTTTTTCCTCTCTTCCCCTATGATCCTACTTTAGATACACAGTTAAGATTTCTTATATAGCACACCTAATTTTTAACAAAAGTATTGATGGTTTTTTTTTTAAGATTTTATTTATTTACTTTATTTTTTTTAGCATTTTTTATTATGTTATGTTAATCACCATACATTACATCATTAGTTTTTGATGTAGTGTTCCATGATTCACTGTTTGCGTATAACACCCAGTGCTCAATGCAGTACGTGCCCTCTTTAATACCCATCACCGGGCTAACCCATCCCCCCACCCCCCCTCCCCTCTAGAACCCTCAGTTTGTTTCTCAGAGTCCATAGTCTCTCATGGTTCATCTCCCCCTCCAATTTCCCCCTTCATTCTTCCCTTCCTGCTATCTTCTTCTTCTTCTTCTTTTTTTTAAACATATAACATATTATTTGTTTCAGAGGTACAGGTCTGTGATTCAACAGTCTTACACAATTCACAGCGCTCACCATAGCACATACCCTCCCCAATGCCTATCACCCAGCCACCCCATCCCTCCCACCCCCACCACTCCAGCAACCCTCAGTTTGTTTCCTGAGATTAAGAATGCCTCATATCAGTGAGGTCATATGATACATGTCTTTCTCTGATTGACTTATTTCACTCAGCGTAACACCCTCCAGTTCCATCCATGTCGTTGCAAATGGCAAGATTTCATTCCTTTTGATGGCTGCATAATATTCCATGGTATATCTATACCACATCTTCTTCATCCATTCATCTGTCGATGGACATCTTGGCTCTTTCCACAGTTTGGCTATTGTGGACATTGCTGCTATAAACATTGGGGTGTACATACCCCTTCGGATCCCTACATTTGTATCTTTGGGGTAAATACCCAGTAGTGCAATTCCTGGATTGTGTGGTAGCTCTATTTTCAACTTTTTGAGGAACCTCCATACTGTTTTCCAGAGTGATTTCTATTACAAAACTACAACATTAAGGGACTCACTGTAATTGTTCATCTCTGTATTCAGTATTTTCTATGTGAACTGTTTAATCCAGGAAAGTAATAAAGATTACAAACAACAGAGGCAGACTCTCTTCCACTGACCTGCTGCTTGGTGTGTACAAATATCTTGAGTATTTTTCATACAGTACTCAAGCCCATTATGTGGTCATTCAGTCATCTTAAGAGGTCTTGAAAGAACAAGGCAAATGGCTATTAAAATGCTTTAGGTTGATGGTACACTAGCATTACGTGAATGCAAAGCCTTTTTATTTTGATCAGAAAATATCATTTGATGAAGCTCTGGTTTTAATTTACACTTGCTTGTTAGTCAACAAAGTTTGGTAAAATTACTCACTGTGATTACTTTGGGAATGTTTCCATTTCTTCATTTCTTCATCTCCAAATTGCTACATTAAAAGAAAGAAAAAAATATCCTCCAGGCATGTTATCTCAGAGTTAGCCAATCAGATAAAAAGTTTTAGTCTGTTAAATTATTTTGAAAAACTATATTAGAGGCAACATTCCAGGGAAAGGAATGAATACATTAGACTTAATCTAATAGATTAGACACACACCATGTAAGCTGGTGACTCTCCTGGACCGGCAGAAGTATATACTGTAAGATGGCTGAAGTCAAGGGTCAATTGAAGGTAACACAACATCCCACTGACTCTTGGGCCTACGTTCGGTACTGTGTCTGTTCATGATTGATAGTCCCTGTGCCTGGCACTAGCAGGTTCTCAAGAGCATGTGGCATTATCACAATATTGGTAGTGTTAGGGAAAGACATAGCAAATTAGGGAAATTTACAGATGGGCCTGATACTCCAGATTATCAGCACACTTGTGTTGTTGTTAAAATAAAATACTCTCCAACTGTTCCATAGCTCTTTTGCATTACTGCTAAAGAAAAGTGTATTATGTAGGCAGTATTTTAAGCCCAGCTAGCATAATGATAGTGATTTGTTCCATTTTAAAGATGAGGTAAAAGTAACCATGACACTCTTTGTTAAAAATATTAATCTACAAAAGCAGAGATTATTTAAAATTAAACAATTTTTTTTCTTTACCCATTTCCTAATTTCTTTGGGGTTACTTGAAATTTGGTATGATTCTGTTTTGTTTTGTGTTTTCTCAGAGCATCCTTCAAGCCAAGTCTGATTTCACAAGAGGTTTCAATAAATTTTGAAAAGTAATGGATTTCCTTTCATGTATATGTGAGCTCAAGGTATATATTCCTGACCTCTCTCTTGTGTCCATCTTCAGCATTATGGAAGCTTTAAAAAATATGTAGGGAGAGAAATTGATATGAATCCTATGAAATCCACTTCACTTCAAGTCTGGTAGACCAGTTCAAAAACAAGGAAAATTTAGGCTTGCATCAGAAAGAAAATTCAATACTGTGGCACATTACTGATCAGAGTAATCAACATTTTTGGTAATTTGGATTTCAAGATATGGCAATAAACATGCCACAAAGATTTAAGAGCACAAATGTGTGTATCCCTGCTTATGTGTCTGGAACATAAGCATGGTAGCTCTTCCTTTTGCCCTGTTTGCTTTTTGCTTAACCAAAACTAAAAGAACTGCTAAATTGGTAGTGGTTTTCTTTCTCTCTTTTTTTAAGATTTTATTTATTTATTTGACAGAGAGAGACAAAGCGAGAGAGGGAACACAAGCAGGGGGAGTGGGAGAGGGAGAAGCAGGCTTCCCGTTGAGCAGGGACCCCAAAGCGAGGCTCTAACCTAGGACCCTGGGATCATGACCTGAGCCGAAGGCAGATGCTTAATGACTGAGCCACCTAGGCACCCCTGGCAGTGATTTTCTTTAGAGCAGTCATGAGAGATGAGGCTTGGCCTCAAGACTGACCAGAGCTTTTGTTGGTCATCCCGAATGGTTATCAGGTGTATCGCTCTTGGCAAATATGCAAAGAAGGACAAGAATCTTCAGATGGCAGGGGATAGGTACTCTTCCACAAACTATTCTTTTTCCTCTTATTATGTCTTCCAAAATCTATAAAAAGCTGACTTACAGGATGAACTCTCTGAAGTCCCGGCATCCTCTACTGTAGGCAACACTATGAAAATGTACACTCCTTCTCCTAACTCTGTCTTCCCAAGTCTGATGGATCTGGCATTTTAAGATAGAAGGCTTTGTTTTAATTTTGGGACCCAGCTCAAAGTTGATGTTAAGTACATTAATATGGAGAAAAATACTCTAGTAAATAACCTTGTAGTAGCAGGTAGCTATTACTTTTCTCTGGTGAAAATAATTTATGTGCTTTTCACCTTTGATTCAAGCATTATTTTAGATTTCAGAGTGTGAGTTTTACTATAAAATATCCTGCATTTTAAATACCATTTAATTATGATTTACTGCCTTGGGGAGTATATCATCATGTGATTTAATTTGGTATATACCCTGAGGGGGAGCATATTTCAATCATAAAGTATTTCCTCCAGAAACAATAATGGTTCAATGATTTATTTCAGGATGCTGTTATAAAATGGTTTATTCAACCGTAATTTGAATGCAATTGAGTTTAAAAATATAGTATAGATTCCCCAAAATGGGTAAGAAATGAACATACGTGCTTTTGTGCTCAACACGAAAATCATATTTATATATTTTTTCGGTCTTTTACCTTCAGTTATTATATCTTCAGAAAAGAACTTAGGAAGCTGAGAGCTATGAAACATATTATTATCTCTTCAAAAAGTTCATTTTTGGACAAGTATCATTTGGATGGGGATTAACTTAATCAGAGATTTTGAATCTTCTTTACTTTAATTTTTAATCTCTTTTTAAAAAATATGTCTGAGTCTTTAAAAGACCTAAACTTGTAGTCACAAAGCATTGCTTCAAAAAAGGGGGAAAAAAAGAAAAAAAAAAAAAAAGAAGGGAAAGTTTTTAAAGCAGCCACCGGCTGTAAGAGAGATAGTGCAGGCAGCAGATTTGTGACAGAGTGGAGCATGAAACCCATCAGCTGATGAGTGAAAATCCCTGGTTTCTAATTAATCGAGGTACACAGGCCAAGGGATGAAGAGGATCAGGGAAATGAAATCAGGAAAAAGATACCATCAGTCATTTCTGCGGCCCATTGTCATACTTCAGAATCTGCTGTAATGAATCACTCAGGCATTCCACAGATACATTCAAATGGTGGAGAAAATTCATTGTCCGGTGAAGAGCGTTTGATAAAAATCTTTCTTTTCCCCCCCTCTTTGTCAGAAGCCTATGATCAGAAAAGGAAATCCAGACAGCACAACAGGTGTGCTTTTTGCAAGCCTGGTGAAATCTGCAAATGAACCAAGTATGGAAGAATTTTTTTGTACTGATTTTTTTTTCCCAAAATGTGATTGGGGAGGGAGGTGGGACAGAGCATCCAGCAGGAGGGAGGCTTGGGACTGAACCGGATTGCAAAAAGTGTCAAGATTAAGAGAAGCAGAGGAGTGAGCCCCTTCCCGCAGTTGAGAAATGCATGTTCCTGTAAAAATCTTAATTAGGGAAATAGGAGAAAACATTGGGAAATGTAGTAATATTTAATTTAATTTCTAAAGAGGGACATTCCCTTTGAAGAACAATCTGTCCAATGAAGAAAGCATTTACATTAGATCCTGGCTCTGCTCTGAAAAGAAAAACCTCATCCTCGAATTTGAAAGCTGCCCTTGGGCCCATGGTTTCTGGGGTTTCCCAGAAAAAGGGTTTCCTTTAAAGTCAGTGAGACTTAGCGGTGATGAATGCACATTTCAGCCTGAAGGTTTTGTTCAAAGTTTTCCTAATTCAGGCCTTCTTTCCTCCTCAGTTACAGCTCACTTTTGTGGTGGTCCTGTATTTTAATGGAGAAAATATGCACCATGGCACCTGAGACGCAGCATCTGGGTATTTCCACTCTGCAGCAACTTTGTGACTGCAAACAAATCCTTGTGGCATCTCCAAGTGCTGTGTGGCATTAGGTGACATGCAAAGATAATTGTTTTCAAATAATCAGGTACTGTACTGAGACATATAAGGATGGCTGATCCATTTTAAATGTAATTACTATAATATAGGGTTTCGCTGTCTATATTATCAATCACCAAGACACTTTGGAGTTGATAATATTAAAATTGCAACAATAATGAGAATTCTACTTCATGATGAAAATAATTTTAATCATGGGTAGATTACAAATCCATTTACAGTTACGGTTACTGAGAATTCTGTTATCTACCTTCTCTTGTAAAAGATGTTAAGACATGTTTTCAGGAAGTATAAAAGATTATAGAAGTATGCTGTTTCTATAAAGTTGCAAGCACAGGCTCTCAGACAGAAAACCATGAGAAAGCTTCCGAACTGTCAAGGCTTGTGGGGTGAAATGTAAAGCAGAGGAGGTAGCCGTGGTTACAGGTGGGCATAAAGCCCTTTGTCTTTTTGGCTCCTGTTTGCCTTATTCTTTCAGTCAAAATTATTTTTGAGAACTGCTATATAACACGCACTGGGCCAGGTGCTAGAGATGAAGCCAGAGAACAAGCAGTGTGATCCTGCCCTCATGGTGTTCAAAGTCTAGTTTGCTTTGATGACTGCCCTGGCCCTTGAAGACGTTTGGGATTTTAAATGGAGTCCAGTGAAGCACAGTGAATGGGCCTCGGCAGTTAATGGTCCTCAACTCTCACTGCCCATTGGAATCACCTAGGAAGCTAAATACAGATATACACATAGAGTCATAATAGATACGTGTCTTTACCCAGGCTCTGTTCGCAGAATTTTGGCCTGGGGTGGGGCCCAGGCATACGTATTTTTGAAAAGCTCTCCCAGGATTCTTAATCACAGCCAGGGTTAAGGAACACGGGACTACCCCACAAGGACAGCATCTGAAAGACCACCATGCTGGATATTAACTGAGATCATTCTCTCATCTGATAAGCCTGTAGGAAATCATTTTCTGGTGTCTGACTGAATTAAACTAGTTCAGTACTTTGATCCTAGAAGAGTATCAGTTTCTCAGGAGCCCAAAAGTCCAGTAAACTTATTTTGCAGAATAGGTAACTTCATATAAGACTTTATGATCACCTTTGCTCTGACTTCATCTCCCCTTCTAATATCAAAAGTAGTCAAATTGGTCTGATAACTGGTGTGGGCAAGCGTTACTCATTGCTTCTCATTGGTTATTCAAAACCTTTTATCAGGGAACTTTTAAGAGGTAGGTTTTACTTACACTAGGAGTAGATTTAAGAGCTGAGTCAAAGAAGACACTAAATGTGTTTGAAGGGACTGAATTGTAGGAAGGTAGGAATTCAATGGTCATGGGTGGCCAAATTATCCCAGCTGTATTCCCCTATTTGCTGTGTCTGTGGTCCAAAATCCTTGGTAAATTGCATTCTGCTCCATGGAATCTGTGGTCTCTAATTTATGCATTTGAACATTTCTTGGTGTGGGGATATACATTTGAAGTGCTTCCTATTTATATTTAATTCATTAAAAATATATCTTGTATATATACATTTACAAAATAATTAGACATAAAAATCGTAACTTCTACTGTCACAATTATGATTTTCTTTACCCTATATTCTTTATTCTCTTGTACTCCATTGGGATTCCCTTTCTCTTCACCTTTCTTCAACCTTAACTCTGCCCACTCCCCTGCTCGAGTATTTTTTTCTTATTTTATTTTCCCTCCACTCTCTCAGGAACTAACAAAGGCAATAACCAAAAATATTCCCAAACATTCACTTGATCCCTTTACTCAGTCTTTGTTTTCGATGCTACTCATGTGGACTAGAGTGTGTGAGCGTCTATATGCATAGACATGGAAATAATTAGTTTAAAAAAATCCGTCTATTACCCTCACTGTCACTTAAAGCATTCCCACAAGCGTGTAAACTGCGCCCCACACTGGTTCCTTGCTTTGGTGGAACTCTATGAATAAATTACATTTTCAGAGTCTGCCAGCTTTCTAATTCCAGCTTACTGCACTTTGGAACAACATCTTTCCTTCATACGTCGCATAATTTGTCTTTCCGGGTTTATTTTCATTTTTCTGTTTCTCTAGCTCACCAATAACTTTTGCAGGAAGAAATGGTCTCTGTCATGGCCAGTGCTTCTTGGGACTTATGCCTGGAACTGGGTCAAATTATTTGGGTGACAATTAAAGCAGCAAAGCCTACTTTGATGGCATTCAGTCAGGAGTATCGTTGTTTAACATTTGTGTTTGCATGCTAATTTTTAGAACTGAAAAACACATGGATACAAGTGTGAGATTAAATTTTATTTTCTTTAAGGCAATAAACTAGGTTCATTGTAGTCTCTTTTGGCATTTAGAGAAATGCAAAGCATTAAGCTGTCAGATTTTACAGTAACAATGAAGAATTGTGAATTTTGATTTGGAGGCACAAACACTGCAATCATTAACTATATATACTTGGATTTGTAAAGTGAATTGGCAAAGGGAATAGAAACCAAAAGTTGTAGGTAAGTGAAATCATTTGAGAAGATGAACACAGCCATGGCACAGCCCACCATTTTCATCCAGTCATTTTGCAAAATGAAGGTTATTAGGACAGGTTTCATCAAAAAACGGAAGTGACCAGATAGTCCACAGGTGATCAGTTCCAAAGCCTTCCCCCAGAGTCAGCCCTTCAAATATTTATCACATATGTATGTATGTTTGCTTGGATCATGATAAGGTACCAATTTGGGATTTTTGGAAACTGAGCTAGCATGTCACCTGAGACATCCGTCTGATTTGGATTGAGTTCAGGAGCAAAGTGCCTTGAGAGGCCAAAAGAGAAAGAGAGGGTGAGAGGGAGAGCAAGCAGGAATGGACAGCCCATGTTGCCAGCTCTAATATCCCAGTGCAATTATTTTGTGGACATCCACTCCTTGCCTGCACAGGAGATAGGGCTATAAGTGTATGTTATTTTTTAATTACAAGGGGGGTAGAAAAAATCCTGATGATGGGCTGGAAGGTGCCATTGCATTGTTATTTTTTCCTCTCCCTTCGTTTGCTGATTATGTGAGCCGGGCTCCTTTGCTAGCCGATGATAAGCAGAATTTCCATGTTCTCTGCATAATTAATCCATCTCTGCCTCTCTTCATGCCAACTCGCCCGTTATCGCCGGCACATGCCTGAATTGCAAAAGAATCCGCTCTTCAATTGGAACTTATTGATATTCTAAGAAAAAAAAAAAAAGAGAGAAGGGGGAAAAAACTGAAAATCCTTAAGTTTAAGCCGCAGATTTTTAAATGGATTAATTTCGCTGCAATCGCAGCCATCTAAGGCGGGAAGGCAGGCAGAGCAAATTGAAAGCGTCTCCATGTTTGCAGAATTGGGTCCAGAACGCTGAAATGTACTGGCACAGCTCTCTTTTAAAGTCAGAAAATTACCATTCATTTACATCACATGAAATACTTTTTTATGCTAGAAATATTCAAGAGACGTTCTTTAAATGCCTGCTAATGCTTGATAACATTTCTAACTTTCAACGTTTTGCTAGACTTTGATATGACATGATAGGAATGCTTTCCAGTAGAGAATATTATATCTCTCTTTATCACATATTAGATTACATCATCTTTTTTCTTCATCATCCCAAGTAGTCTTTAAACAATGAAGTCTGTCATTGGTTATGTAGGATTTTGTGTGCTGATGGAAGTCAAGGTTAGTCATTTATTTTTTGTCTACCTACAAATGAAATGTTTGTTTTTGTTTAATTTTCTTCTTTAAATACCTAGAGACCTTGGACAGTAATAAGAATATAAAAATGATCATAATTATTTCTCAGTAGTCATTGTTTTGACTATTTTCCTCAGCCTCATGATAAACTCTTAATTTTGAGAGACTTGATTCCTTCTCATTTTAACTTGTAAATAGTTACACTTAGAAATCTCCTTTGGCTGAGAAAAGCGCCAGTAGTTGATGTCATTCTACAAAGCGTACAGTTCAAGAATCACAACTGCATAAACTTCCAGCTGCAGGATTCAAGCAATTCCAAATAAAATTTGCTAAACCGTGCTTAGTTGTTGATGTTTTATATTTTGATCTTTAAATCTGTTGTATGTGAATTCCCTAACTCCTGGCATCGAGCACTTGCCAGGACTGAAGATTTCCTTAATACTCTAGTTTAGCTTCTGCAGTGCTTTCTTCCTGTGTTTAGACGCTCACATATCTGCAGTTTCTGCTGGGCTGCACAACAAAGCTGATGTGCTCTTTTAGCTGAGAGAGAAGAGTTGCTAATATCAACCAGCAAAGAAAATGGGAATTTAAATATCTAAAAATATTCACCAGGGAGTGGGTCCTCTGCATTTTGAATTTAGTAGAACCTCAAAAGGCAAAATAATAATAATCACAATTAAAAAAAACAAACAAACAACTGACTTGAGGGGTACATTTCCCAAGGAAAATGAGACAGTGAGAAATTATGTTCTTTGTGGAGATACCAGTTATGAAACAAGAATCTTCATAACCAAAGGATATCTTAACATAAAATACTGGCATTGGGTACGAAGGTCTGTGCTTTAAATGTTGACATTGTATTTTTCCCCCAAAAGGAAACCAAAATGAATAGAGAGGTAAGAAACACATTTAAGAGGAAGATTTTTTTTATAGTCATAGTAAAATAATTAGCATAGTGATGAATATTATAAACATAAAAACAGTTAAAGGATACAGTTTTAACTTAATCATCTTAATTATAAAATCTTATATAATTTTTAGGCTACCCAGAGCTTGGACATAGAGGAAACTGCTAGTTGCACATTGAGTAATTTTGTATAGTCAGCTAAACACTTTAAAGCAATTTTAAATGAAATGAAAAATGACCCTTCTTAAAATAGATGTAGCAAAAACATTTCAACCATAAATAACATTTTCACTGACCTTGTATACTCAACCCTTTCATTTAAAGGCATGAATTAAAAGGACTTGAAAATTGCAGGTATATTTGGGGAGAGAGGAAACTTCTGGGCGTTCTGTTTTGAAATAAAAATTGTGATTTAAAAATCAAATATTTTCTATAGTACGCACTGAGTTCATATTTTGAATACTTTATAGAAGATAGTTAATAATATCTCGATGGGAATGTATGTTTTTATAAAATGTTCTGTTTCTACTCTGAAATTATTATGATTTCTTATATACAATTAATAGTTATAACTTAGTTCACATAGTTCAGCACAAATTTTTCCTGTGAAATACAAGTTACGCTGGTTTTATTATTACATTGTAAATTCACTGGGTATTTTAAATGAATGTAAGGTATCACATTCCTAATTATTACCATATGTACAGATCAGAACGAGAAGAGTGATGCAAATGGTTTCGAGATGCTCAGTGTCAGATGACAGGCTAAATCAAACAGCAGTGATTCACTCTGAAGTGGTGAACGGCAAATACGATATGAATTAGCTATTTCACTGAAAAAAACTAAGACGCTGACATGGATTCATAAATGATGAACTGACTTATAATAGAAACAATTGAATGGATTTTTTTCTTTCTTTTAAATTTAAGGATGAATTGAAAAGTGAAGAAGGCTATTACAAATGATTTCCTTGGTGTCAAAAATTGCTAAATAGTTCCTTTTTTTTGACATTAGGAAAATGAGTGACAGCCTTTTATTTGTATTGTGCATGATGGATGGATCCCTTCTTCGTCTCCCTTCTCCTTCCTCTTTCCTTTATAATTGGATGGAATTGAACTATTTACCACCGCTAAGTTGGCTTTTTGCTCATGAGGTACCACTATCCAATGCTTACACCAAAGAGCCAAACATATCAATTACATCTTCCTCACAGACATACATCTTCACGAGTGAAATATTTAATGATTCTTTTCTTGATTCTTTGCCTTTTCTTTCCCTAACTCCAAGGGTTTTAAACTCACTCAGTCCTGGGAAAAATCTTAATGAACTTGAACACTTTTCCCTTTTCCGTTCAATCCTTTTGGGTCAGGTGGTTCTTGTGATAAGGCATAAAGTTCAAAGAGCCTTTAATCTTTTCTGTTTTGTACCCATACTCTCCAATATAATTGTTCCTCTCCCCAGCTTCTCATAAGATATCACCGTGGGTCACTGAATATTGGCATTCATCAATTAAGAGGCAGCCATTGAGAATCTCCTGTTTATCTGCACCCTGCTGTGTGCACTGAAGAGACTGGAATTTTGTGACTTGCCGAAATCTGTTAAGTGATCCTTTCCTAGCAATAGTTTGTGGTAAAATATTTACAGTTTTGCTTAATTCTAATAAAATGTATTCCAGTTATTCTTTCATATTAACGTAGAGTTTGTTTCTTTAAAGATACCTGAAGATGTTTTCCAAATTGGTGATTCTCAAATATAGACAGCTTATATGTATGTTATCTTGATAATAGGCACTCAAAATTTTAAAGTATTGTATAGAAATCTATATTTTAAAATAGTTGAATCAGTCTCTCAGGAAACATAAAGTTGTGTTTTAAACATGCAAGAGGAACTGAAAGGCCTCATCCAGCTACCTGACTGGAAAATGATACTTAAACCAAACATGGTTTCCTACTTTAGAAATCTCCCTAGGATATTTTCCACAGCATTCTAGATACTAACTGAAGTCCTTATTAACTGAAAGAAGTTTAGATGTTTTCTTTAAAACTGTTAAGGAGGACCCCCTGCTCAGCAGGGGGTCTGCTTCTCCCTCTGACCCTCCCCCTCTCATGCTCTCTCTCTCTGTCTCATTCTCTCTCAAATAAATAAATAAAATCTTTAAATAAATAAATAAATAAATAAAACTGTCAAGGAAGCAGACTAAAGAAAAGACAGCTGTTGTTTCTAATTCTGACTAATCACTTGTCATCTTTATGAGGTCAATAATGAGACCTTAATTTCCTCATTTGTAATAATTAGAAAAATAATACCTATATCAAAGAGTTGTTATGACAATAAAAACATGAAAACACTTAGCATTTTTCCTGAAGCATAGATAGTGTCGTGCAGTTAGCATCCTTTCCTGCCATTTGGTCATTATTTTATATGAGACAAATAATGGAAGAGGAAAGAGGGGTAAAGAAAGGATCAATGTGTATGTATTCCATTTCTTACATGTAACAGCAAGTATCAGGTATTTCTATTCAAGCATTAGGTAAAAATGAAAAATTTCTTCATAGTCAATAGTGAAAGGTTGAAAGTTTTTTCTCTAAGACCAGGAATAAGACAAGAGTGCCCACTCTCACCACTCCTATTCAACATAGTACTGAAAGTCCTAGCTAGAGCAATCAGGCAAGAAAAATAAAAGGTATCAGAATTGGAAAAGAGGAAGTATTTGCAGATGACATGATATTATACTTAGAAAATCCTAAAAACTCAACCAAAAAACTCTCAGATCTAAATAATGAATTCAGTTAAGTTACAGTGTACAAAATTAACATTCAAAAATCAGTGCAGCCACTCTGGAAAACAGTATGCAGTTTCCTCAGAAAGTTAAAAATAGAACTACCCTACAATCCAGCAATTGCTGTACTCGGTATTTACCCAAAGGATACAAAATACTGATTTGAAGAGATTCATGCATCCTGATGTTTATAGCAGCATTGTCAACAATAGCCAAATTATGGAAAGAGCCCAAGTGTCCATCAAATGATGAATGGATAAAGAAGATGTGGTATATATACATACACACACACACACACACACACACACACACACACACTAGAATATTACTCACCCATGAAAAAGGATGAAATCTTACCATTTGCAATGGCATGGATGGAGATAGAGATTATTATGCTAAGCAAAATAAGTAAGTCAGAGAAAGACAAATACCATATGATTTCATTCATATGTGGAACTTAAGAAATAAAACAGATGAGTATGGGAGGACAAAAAGAGAGGCAAACCATAAAACAGACTCTTTACTATAGAGAACAGACTGAAGGTTGCTGGAGGGGAAGTGGGGGGGGAATGGGTTAAATGGGTGATGGGTATTAAGGAGGGCAATTGTGAGGAGCACTGGGTGTTGTATGTAAGTGATGAATCACTAAATCCTATATGTGAAAATAATATTACACTGTATGTTAACTAACTGGAATTTAAGTAAAAACTTGGATGAAAAAAATCAATAACATTTCTATACACTAACAACAAATTTTCTGAAAAAATAAAGAAATTGATCCCATTTGGAATAGCATCAATAAAATACTTATTAATAAATTTAACTAAAGAGGTGAAAGATCTCTATTCTGAAAACTAGAAGACATTGTTGAAAGAAATTGAAGAAGATACAAATAAATGGAAAGGTACCCTGGTTTAAGAATTGCAAGACTTAATTTTCTTAAAATAAATGTCAATACTACCGAAAACCATTTATAGACTCAATGCAATCCCTATCAAGATTACAATGGTGTATTTTGCAGAAGTAAGCAAAGCACTTCTAAAATTTATGTGGAACTACAAAAGACCCCCAATAAACAAAAATATCCTGAGAAAGAAGAACAAAGCAGGAGACATCACAGTTCCTGATTTCAAGCTATGCTATAAATCTATAGTCATCAAATGAGTATGGTACTGGCATAAAAACAGACAAATAGATCAATGGAACAAAATCAAGAGCCCAGAAATAAACACAAGCATGTTACGGTCAACTAATATTTAACAAGGGAGCCAAGAATGCTCAATGGAGAAAAGACAGTCCTCAATAAATGATGCTGAGATAACAGGATATTCACATGTAACAGAATGAAACAGGACCCACATCTTATACCATTGACAAAAATTAACTCAAAATCGATTAAAGACAAATGTAAGACCTGAAACCATGAAGCACCTAGAAGAAAACATAGGAATAAAGCTCCTTGACATGAGTCTTGATAATGATTTATTTGGGCATGACACCTAAAGCACAAGCAACAAAATAAAAAAAACAAGTGGGACTACATCAAACTAAAGAGCTTCCACACAGTGAAGGAAACCATCAACAGAAAAACTACAAAATGGGGAAAAAAAAATTTGCAAACCATATATCTGGTAAGTGGCTAATATCCAAAATATATAAAGAATTCCTACAACTCAATAGCAAAAAAACCCCCAAATAACCCAATTTAAGAGAAGAATAGACATTTCTCCAGAGAAGATAAATAAAAGGCCAATAGGTACATGAAAACAACATCACTAGTCATTAGGGAAATGAAAATTCAAGCCACAGTGAGGTATCACCTCACACCTGTTAGAATGGCCGTCATCAGAAAGACAAGCGGTGAGAGACTATGGACTCTGAGAAACAAACTGAGGGTTCTAGAGGGGAGGGTGGGTTAGCCTGGTGATGGGTATTAAAGAGGGCACGTATTGAATGGAGCACTGGGTGTTATACGCAAACAATGAATCATGGAACACTCCATCAAAAACTAAGGATGTAATGTATGGTGATTAACATAACATAATAATAATAAAAAAAGAAAGACAAGCGATAACAGGTGCTGGCAATGTGGAGAAAAGGGAACCCTTGTGTGCTGTTGGTGGGGATGTAAATTGGTGCAGTCACTATGGAAAACAGTGTGGAGGTGTCTCAAAAAATTAAAAATCTGATCCAACAATTCCACTTCTGGGAATATAACCAAAGGAAAGAAAAAACACTATCTCAAAAAGGCATCTGCACCCCCATGTTTATAGCAACATATTTTAACAATAACCAAGACATAGAAAAAAACTAAATGTCTATGTCAGGTTTCAATTCCCTCAACCATGTTTGTTCTGCCATTCTCAGTTTAAAAATAATTCTCTTTGATAGAAGATAGGGATGAACTAGAAGTATATCAGTTTTTTTTTTTATCATTCGTTAACATTGTACTGTCTGTTTTGTGAAGTGAACCAATCCTTTCCCGTTGTTCTTGTTCCATTTTATTTTTCTTCTTCTTCTTATTAGCATTTTATTGTTATTTGTACCAGTAGTAATAATAGCAGCAGCAGCAACATTTTGGGAAGTCTCACTACCTTCTGGATTATTTTCTGAGGCAATTTAGCTGTTCATAAAACTTGCAAAGTGGTTTATTGTGTATATGCCTCTTATTTGACCTTTCATAGCCACCAGTTTGTTTGTTGAATAACACTAATGAATCAGGCTGTAACTGCAAACAAATGTCCATGTTTCAAAGTACTGTATTTTATAATGCCATGTATAAAACACAACTGATTAATAAGGGTATATAACACAACTGATTAATAAGGAGAAATTATTCGTGTTATTCCAGCCTCTGTAAATAGTATAGTATTCACACAGGAAAAAGCCTCTTTCTTGCTCATGCAAACATCTAGCCACTTTGAATGATTGGTTTCTCAGATGATGCTTCATTATATTATTTATAGTCGAGACTTATTTTGAAATGAATTTTACTGGTCTGTGAGTGCTTTCATACTGGTCAGTGCTCCTTAGGATTTTCTTAGTGGTTTCTTTCGTATATTCATTTTTAGTACAGAACACACTTTTAACTAGAGCATTTATCATTGAAATCTCGAAGAAAAACAAAGTTTGTTATGGTGAGTCTGTCAATGTCTAGACTCTAACCTCTTTTATTTCCTCTAAAAGAATTGTTTTAGACACAAAACTTCTGGGAATGGGGCCTAATATATAGATATGTAAATATCTATATATTATATTTATCGGAATGTGACTTCCAAATAAATTAAATTAATTTTTGTGTACCTATTTTGTGGTAAGCACTATGCTAAAACAATGGCTTACCCAAAATACAAGTCTTTTACATGCTATTTTCAAACTGTTCTAGTATTTTGATCTATATGAGGAAATATCATTACACTCTTGTCTGACCAAATGGTTCTTATGATTGTATTAGTTATTTACTGCTGTGAAACAAACCATCTTGAAACATAGTGGCTTAAAACAATGACACTTATTTTGTTAATGAATCACAATTTGTCTAAGCGTCTGTGAGGGTACCTCATCTCTGCTGTACTTTGCATCAGCTGGGACAGGTTGAAGACTGGGACTAGAATCATCTGAAGGCTCCTTCCTCACTACTAGTTGTTGATGTTGCCTGTTGGCTGCAACCTTAGCTATTGCCCAGAACATTTCATCATGGCCTCTCCATGTGGTCTGTGCTCCCTTGTAAGAGGATGGCTGGACTCCAATGGTGAACATCCTGAGAGAGATAGGCAGATGAAGACAGTGTTACCTTTCTGACTTAGCCTTAGAAGTCACACAGCATCATATCTGCAGTTTAGTCATTGAAACAGCTACAAAGAAATACTCAGTTACAAAGGGAAGAGAGATAGATTCCAATTTTTAGTAGAAGAATGATAAGATTCTGGAAGAGCATGTGAGAAAGATCATATGAAACTAGTCATATTCCTGTGGTCATTTTCAGAAAATACAGTCTGCTACAATGATACACCTAAGAATGATGGTGCAACTTGCTTTTATTTGTACTTTTATTTTCTTCCAAAGGCTATTTATCACTCTGCACCACTACCCTTTGCATCATGGAGCTAATTTTCTCCAATAAATATGAAATATATATTTACTATTATAAGATACAAGGAGAGATGCAAAGATGATGATTGAATGGCTCACTTCAGAGGGTTTACTTACATCTTACCTCATATTAAAGAGCTTTTGAATAAGGAATCCCTTCTAATAATGATATCATTATTAGGTCATAATTTGCCTCATTAAAAAAAACAGCAGTTTACATGTACTCACTCACTATACCTTGTGCACTGGAATGTAAATACTAGAATCCAAGTGATTTACCCTGAAATTTCTTCCCAATTATTTTTTCTCTATTATAACTTATCTATGGCATAGGAATTCATACTTTTATGTAAATCACTCTTCAAATTGAAGTTCTTCTAAATAATGATCCACTTAATCTTCCTTAGTTTCCTCATATATATAAACATTTCTATTTTTGCTCTTAAAAATCATCTTTTCTATAAATATATCTCCCTTAAGAAACAACACTCATCTGCATTTCTCCACATTATCTTGTTCATATTTGAGTTGACCATAAAGCATTAACAATAAAAAATAAGTAAAATCAGCTTTGTTCACTCCATACTGAGAACTACAGAGGAGTGAGTGACCAATTATCTTAACTCAAAAATAGTGACTGTCCCTATATGGCAAGTGCCATAATCTATCTAAAGAAATATAATATCTTAATATTAGCAGAAACAACAGACTTAATAGATATTGTGACAAGATTTTTTAAAGATTTCGTTCATTTTATGGCACAGAATGAGGAGTTTTCTAGAACCATATATACAGCTCTTTCTTTATGGCCTCTTTTCCAGATTTTTCTCCCCCTGGTTGTGCTGCTTACTTACCCTGTTTACTTCCTGCTTCCTTATCTACTTCCGATTCTTCCTTGGAGGGTCACAGCAAAAGTCAAGGAGGGTTGCTGAACACAGCTTCATCCTCAGCAGTCTGTAATTTTACATGTAATTTAGGACAATAATTAGGGTTACTGCTAGCCCATTCAGCACTTTAAGGCTACCCAGTCTCAACAGGCACAGCCTTGCAGGGGTAAAGACTTGGAGAAGTGCAGACAGGCTATCATCTCTCAGCTCTCACTACCCTGCCTGTTCTGGCCACTGCCTTTGTGCAACCCTGTGTGCTTTTAGAAGCTGTGCCTTGTGCCAGATCCAGCCTTAGGCAGTGATGACTAGAGCCTCTGTTCTGAAGAATACGAGTATGTCTTTCTTTTTAAACCCTGAGTCAGCACAATCTGCAAACCATCAACTGAAGGGAAATCTTAGGTTTTTTGAACTAAAGTTTATTATAGGGGGCGAGGGAGAGGGGAACCTAACAGCAATAGAGAGGATGAAACCAGAGTGCAGCCTCTGAGTAGCAGATCTTGATGAATTCTTATTAGTCAGTCTGCACCTTTCATACACAGTATCAAGTCAGCAAACCAAGGCTTAGTGAGTGTAAGAAACTTGTCCAGGGCCACTCAGCTAGTGAGTCAAGAACTGGGATTACAACTCAGTTTGGTCTGACATTAAAACCTATACTCTTAACCCTTAAATGGACTCACTTATCCATTGTGATCCCTTACCACTTATCTTATTATACCTTGGTTATCATATTTTGCAGTCTTACTAAATTTGGATAATTTGTAAGCCAAGTTATCTACTGATGTGTAGCTAATTTAGTGAAGACTTTGGACTCAGTAGAGTGTAAACTGGTTTGGATTTAAAAATGTTTGTTGGAGTATAGTTGACACCCCATGTTACATTAGTTTCAGGTGTACAACGTAGTGATTCAACAACTCTATACATCATGCTATGCTCATCATAAGTGTGGCTACCATCTGTCACTATGTAATGCTCTTATAATACCATATTCCCTATGCTGTATCTTTCAGTTATGAAAGATTTGATTCTTTTTATCATTGTTTTCAGCTGTACTCTGTGGAATTGCCCTGTCCTATGTCTTCAATGAAAATTTGTGCAAATTTCATAAATTTCTGGTCATTTGTGGTTATTAAAATTTAGTCCTGTTCATTTTATAAATGCTTTATCCATTTCAGAGTGTTCTTCCCCCCTCCTGCTGATTACACTGGCCATTATTGGAGAGGATTCACTTCTCTTCTGGGTCTAGCTCCTACACAGTTGGGGGCTGTGAGGAAGGAGGGGGGGATGTGGGGTTCTCTTGTATTACTGGCCTTAAATCACTTGTGTGGAAGTTTTCTTTTTCCTTGCTCTGGCTCGCTCCTTCAGATTCTGCTTAGGGCTGATGTGATATATTTTTTGAGGTCACATTTAGCTTCCATCCAGCTCCTTTCTTCACTGAAATCTCCTTTGTAGAGGGCAGACATTTCTCCGGATGTCTGCCCAGCCAGCAGTCCCATCTGACCTACACATGTCATGGACAATCAGTAGCTTCTATTGTACTTCCACTCTATGACTCTACCTGGAGCAAAGACCTCCTTCTGCCTTTCTACACTGCCCTGCAGCCCCACTGCCCCTTGCTGCAAGACGGCATCAGCAAACCTTCCAATTTTGGAACTATCCAGCTATAAGGCATATATTACTCTTTCAGGAATCTCTCTCCATGCTCAGCACCCCTCTAGTGGAGTGAACACCCAGAAGTGCAAGCATGTAGATAAGGACCAAGGCACGTAGCAACTTCTTGAATTCTCTACCTCAGATGGCCTTCATGAGGAGGTAGTGGAACATTGCCAAAGGGGATTGGGGGGAAGATTTCTCAGCTCACCTCTGCACTCCCCTGGCTCTGCATTCTGAGACTGTATGCCTGGGCAGTGGAGGGTGGGCAGGGGGAGGGGAATTATGATAGTTAGTGGGTTGATTCTTCTGCATCTTCTATGAGCTGTGGAGAAAGGTTTTAGCTCCAGTTCAATAGCTTAATGACTGTTTTAAAAATATGTGTGATTTAAAATCTCTTCTATTCAGCTTTGGGGCTTAAACCACAATTCAATCAGAATAGAAAAAAATCACATTTAACATTGTATGAAAACATAGAAATAGTAATTTAAAGTGGTTGCTATGCAAAGTGAGACAATTGCTTTCCTCAATATGTATTTTAAATCTTAAAGAATTTTTTTCTTAAAAACGGGGAGTGCTAACTAAAAGCGCTTACATTTGCATGTATCCTTTTAAGTATCTTTATGTCCATTTGTGAATCACAACAATGCTGTGATGGAGATAAAGGGTCATTATCACTATTTTATATATGAGAATATTGGGGCTTAGCATGGTAGATAATTTTTCTAAAGTCTCACTTTTAAGGGGTAGTGCTGGATTTCTAACTCTCAATGTATTGCTTCACCTCTCTGCACCTGTTTTAGGGGGGTTTCCTAGAAGCAGAGTCTGAGAATGAGATTCACGTGCAAGTGGTTTATTAAGTTTTGCTCCTGGGAGACATCTGTACCGGAGTGAAGGAAGCATCATAGACAGGAGAATAAATTAAACAAGGAAGTGGCTCCAGGAGAAGTCTCACCTCAGCCTGATCCCAAAGGGAGCAGGGGAGGGTAAGTTGCATCATAGAGTTTGCCCTTCCTTGATGCAAGGATCTGGGCTTTTGTGTCCCCCACTGTTTAGTTGTTAGGTGTGGGTCACCCTATAGCAAGGGAGGCGGGGGATGAGGGAATTCCCAGGCTCCTCAGGGTGAGGGGGCTCCAGTTTCCCAAGGGTAGCCCTCCTGAAAGGTATGCAGCAAACCCATAGTGGTGACACCTAGAGGAGTTGGAGAAATGGCATTTGAACCAGTAATAGAGATGGACTGGGGACACCAGCAGGGTTGGCTGCAATAGTACGAACTTCCTCTAACCATGTTAGTAGTTAACGGAGACATAGGATACTTCTAAACATAAGACCAAGGTAAACATCTTAGTATAAACTTTTAAAGGATCAAAGAAATAGAAGTAGTGTTATATTACCCTTTGTTTAGATAAAGACTTTTACTCTATCTGTTATTTTTCAGTGTAGATACACTGATAATTTAAATCTGTTATCTCCTACAAGAACTGTTTGAAACACAAGTCAACTACATTATAAAGAATATATGTATTGAAGGAAAACACAAAATTTTATGCCTTTCTTTTTAACGTAGGCAAAGAAGAGTGCAAACAGAAGGCAAGTCAACATGAGCCTCAAGGCAATGTCTTTAATGAAAAAGGAGTTTTGGTTCAATGGGTGCAAGGCAAAGCTATCGTTTATTTTGCTCACCTTTAAAATATATTGTGTTGCATACAACTTAAACATGACTGCCAGGTGTTCTTACCAGACTAAGAAAAAAGATAATACGATCAACTTTCTTGAAGACAATTACCCCTGTTTATTTAAGGCATCTGCGCAAGTCTCATAACTTTAATTTGAATTCATGTAAATTATATAATTTTGGTAATTCTAAACTACTTCATTTAAAGAAGCATTGTAGTAAAAATTCTATCATAATGCAGATATCCTCACTTTTCAAATGATCTCATTCTGTCACTTTGCTTTTAGGACAGACCTGCATTCGTACCTGTTTTCACTAACTGAAAGAAACCCAAAGACAAAAAGTGGAAATACCGCTCAGAGTTTGTTTTGTAGTGAGCTATTGTAGAGGCAGCATTCTCCCTGAGTGGCAAGAGTGGCCCTGCCAAGCTCTGTCCTCAGGAACTATACTCTGCATCTCAGCATCAAGCTGCCATAATTTGAACTGTGTCTGTGAGCATCTGCGCTTTGTTTTGATTTATCGTGTGCATCTGTTAGCAAGATGTGTCCTAAGGTATCACAAAACCCTACGAGAGCTCATTTTTGGGTTTTGGGAACCCTAAAATTTTTTCCATGTGAATTAATGGTAATTACTTCTTTGCTTTCTGCCATTTCGACTTAAGAAGGTTTCTTAGGAATATTCTACTTTCGGATAGAAGAGAAAACCTATAATAGTAATTTTTACATCTGTTGATAGCAGGTCACATGCTGGGTAATAGTCTAAGAGCTTGTCTAATTTATTTGATCTTCACAACAGTTCTAGAGGATAGGTACTATTATGATTCCCCTTCTAAAGATGAAAAAAACTGAGGCCAGAGTAGTCCTGTATCTTACCTGGTGGTGGGTAGAGGAGTCAATATTTGAACTCAGGCAGTCTGGTTCCAGAGCCATGCCCTGAGTATGAAAAACATTTGAATGTAGGTTTCTAACATTTGTAAGTTTTGGTATTTACTTTGGCCACAATATTGATTCTGTTTTATAGGTTATACAAACTAAAAATTCAGAGACAACAAATAGTACAGTTGACATAAACAAGAACCTAGAGGATCAGTAAGAGAATAGCTGGACAAGGTTCTCAGTGGTATTTAAAATGAGTCATTTCCTTATGTCAATATATTAATTCCTTGAGGTTATATAATTTAAAATACATTCTTTGTTCTTTATTTTTAGAATTGGCTGTAACTCTGTATACAGTTTATAAAAATTTGTCAGATCATTAATTCTTAATTGCTTAAATATCAAATTTACCCTTATTCCTTCCTATCTTTGCCAAATATTTTCTGGGCCCCACATCTACTCTTTCATTAAAAATATGTATGTACATTATGTTAAAAAAAAAAAAAGAAGATAGTAGGAAGGGAAAAATGAAGGGGGGGAAACCGGAGGGGGAGACGAACCATGAGAGACTATGGACTCTGAGAAACAAACTGAGGGTTCTAGAGGGGAGGGGGGTGGGGGGATGGGTTAGCCTGGTGATGGGTATTAAAGAAGGCACGTACTGAATGGAAAAAAATATATGTATGTACATACACATACAATTAAGTATATCTGTGCATTCCAGGTAAAAATGAAGATTTAGCCATATCTGAATTGGAATGAGGTAGAAAATGGTCCGTTTTTCCCGTCCTGACCTCATTCTTTTAATTTATCAGATTCCCGTTGGTATTACCTTTTATAAGTTATATTTTCTCAACCCATTCTTCCGTCCTTTCCTGCTTCCCTCCTTCCTTCCCTTCTTTCATTTTTTCTCCCTTTCTTTCTTCTATTTCTTTTTTCCTTTCTTCTTCATTACTTAATTCACTTGTGCTCTGTAAACATATATGAGACCAAAGCCATGAACCATGTTATAGGCCCTTAGGAAATACACAGCTTAACAACAAGAGGAGCTTAGGTGTTTCAGTTTCAGAGGGCTCCTAGTTGCAGTTTATTTGTGTGAAAGTTGGGCAAAACACTTTTTTGGGGGGCACCTAGGGTGGCTCAGTCAGTTAAGAGACGGACACGGACTCTTGGTTTCTGCTCAAGTCATGATCTCAGGGTTGTGAGATTGAGCTCCATGTCTGGCTCATGCTAGTGCTGAAGCCTACTTGAGATCCTCTCTCTCCCTCTCCCTCTGCCCCTCCCTTTGCTTGTGCTCTTGCTCTCCTTCTCTCTCTAAAATAAATAAATAGATCTTAAAAAAAAAAAACACCTCTTTTTTTCTTTTTTGGATATTACGAGGTTTTGATGGTCTCCAAAGCCCCTTAAAGTTTCAAAAACAAAAATAATTTTAAAATAATTTTATGGGGCGCCTGGGTGGCTCAGTCGTTAAGCGTCTGCCTTCGGCTCAGGTCATGATCTCAGGGTCCTGGGATCGAGTCCCGCATCGGGCTCCCTGCTCCTTGGGAGCCTGCTTCTCCCTCTGCCTCTCTCTCTCTCTCTCTGTCTCTAATGAATAAATAAATAAAATCTTTAAAAAAAATAAAAAAATAAAAAAAAAAATAAAATAAAATAATTTTATGTTCGCAATCTAAGTAAGAATAAATAGACAACAAGAAATGTTAGGGGGAAAAAAAGAAATGTCAACAATGTAAGTATTTACATATAAGGCCTGATTAATAAATGGTTAATAAAATATTTTTCCTATCAGTGCAAATGATTAAGCCAAGGTGCTATCAGTAAATTTGAATGAAGAACTGTGGTGAATGTGTAAAGGTGGACATATTAAGAATGGACAATAGAGATTTGCCTGAAATATTTCCTACAAGCTCTATTACTGAATTATTAGAAACCCCATCCTGATTTCTCATGGGTCTGGTTTCACCTACAAGTCAGTCCTATTTTAGTTTGTTCTTTCATACATTATTCTGACATAAAAGTGACAGATATTTATAGATTATTTATAATAATATATCTCTGCAGCCATTTTTCCAAATATCCTTGAATTACCCTAAACTATTATTGGAAATATTTTTGTGAATAAAACTTAATTTAGGAAAACACTTCAAGTTTACATTGATTGTAGAATTGAGTGCTGATTTATTTCCATAAAGCATATCAACTAAAATATGGAAATATAGACTTTTTGTCTTTGCACTATGAAATATGATTGACAAATGCAAGATTTTTTCATTTGTTATTGGGACTGGTATTCTACATATATATATACATATATGTAGATCTATGTCTACATATATCTACATACATATCTACACATATATCTACATATTATATATATCTACATATTGTAGATATATGTGTAGATATATATGTATATATAACATAAAAAGTTAAGAAGATGTCTTAATGATAAATTATCTTTTTTTTTACTGTTCAAGAAAACATTCTTATCACATGAGGTATTATTATTAATTTTGAAATAACTTATTTCTCCACAAAGTGTTCTAGGGTTTGCACAAAATTTGAGTTTTATTGTCTTCACCTGAAATTTCATATGTTATTAGCTGAGTCTCAAATCAGGGGATTTTAAGGGATCAATTGCATTTGCTTTTTTTTGTCAAGACAAATAATGCTAAGGGCCTGGTTTATTAATAATGAAAGAGACATAGAACCAGTACATGGATATTTGTAAGTTTCACAATACTTCCTTTTTAAAAATTTATGTTATATGGCATAGCATGTATTTAGTTTAAAAATGAAAGTGAATGTTCCATGATTCACTGTTTGCGTATAACACAAAAACTAATGATGTAATGTATGGTGATTAACATAACGTAATAAAATTAAAAAGAAATAAAAGTGAATTTAGATTCTTTTCATGACAAGTATAGAATGAACATTTTAAAGAAAAAAATAGAGCCCCTTTGGGGTTGCAAGCCTAGCCAGGCTCTGAGTCAATCAATGGATAAGAGTCACTTTTCTGCCAAGGGTAATGATTGAGCTGCATTTTTTGCCAACACATTCTAGAATCCCTCACTAGTTTTCAGAACTCAGGAGGAAGGATGTAAATACTGATGAGTACTTGATTTTTAAAAAAAGATTGATATTCCATCTTGTTCAATTCCCTTTGCTTTTCCAACTCTGTGTCTTCACAGGAGGCTGAGCCCTATGCTTTGCTTCTGGACCCAGACCCTTTCCAGTCTGTGGTAATTTGCCAGGGCTGTTCCTCAAACGAGAAGAGGTACTCCTGTGTTAAGTTTCCCACATTATACTACATGGATCTGCTTCCTCATAAAACAAAATGGGTCTGCTTCCTCATAAAACAAAAGCAAATAGTAACAAACCTAGAAAGTTGATACTCAGTAATGTGAAATTATCCTTCAAACTCTCCTCGAAAAAGATGATTTTGAGGCTGTTCTTGCATTCTAGTCTGCTAAATTAAGACATTTCTAAATTAAGAACCAGATTATTTGACAGGGAGGAACCAGACAGAGACAACTCTGAAAGATGGGGAGGATCTCATAGGAGCTCTAACCCCATCCTAATTTCAGGGGTAAAGCCCTGAAATAAATTTTATTTACCTTTGTGTTTCCTCATTTTAAAAATCGTGTTTGCTAATGGATACTTCTCTGGCCAGTAGTTAAGAAACAAGGAATGATCATTTTAAAATCCTTCAGAAATGAAATAAGCTTGTTATATTTTCATCCCTCTAAAAGAGACATAAGGAGAGATTTATTAACATCAATTTTCCACTTTTGATGCCCTCTGTAGGAGGTGCTAGTAAAATTCAGAAATGTTTCCGAGCTTCAATTTGAGGGTCCCGCTGAATGACTTAACCAGATGGAAATGATAGAACTTTTCTTCCTCCTCTTGTGATAAATAAGCTTATTAAGAATTTTTGCTAAATAGAGTCTTGCTTATAAAGAGAAAGGTTTTTAAACTTGTTTTTAAAGTTATGTGTTCATATAGAACCATACTGCTGAGGTTCCCTAGCACTTCTGGTATGGCAAAGAAGGTGCTCGTTGGCCACTCAGGAAAGATACGCCCTTCAGAAAGGCCTATTTAAAGTGCTAGGTTATGCTGTTCCTTGCTACTTTTAATCATGTAAGTACCTCTCTATCTTAAAATTGCTATTGTTTTCAGACCAGATGGCATAGAACACATTTGTCATACATCTATGATTAAATAATATAGAGTTAAGATGTTTTTTAGTAGATCACTTTGCCCGATTTTTAAATTTATTAAATTCAATAATATATTGACCATTAGGAGCAATATATAATTTGTATCTGAAATAATATATTACTATTAATAAATCTATAAACCATACATAATCCGTTTAGATGGTATAATGTAGCCATTTATTGTATACTATGTGAATTTTGTCAACAGGGAAATCCCCCTGATGAAAAAATAGCGTATTATTAATTACTGGCACCATCTGTGCAAAACAATAGGGAAACCAATATTTTAATACAATGACTTCATGCATGTCAGTTATCTTCAACATTAAATGCTGCAGTTTTGTTGATGCAGTTTACCTGTCTAATAATTTAAATAATGGATGTTCTTACAGAGGTTGAAACTATGAATAAATGAATTAAAATTAAATGTGATCAAACATTTAAATAGGTATAACATGAATCTGATTCATTCTCCAGAATATATCCTGCATGCATGTATGTATATACAAATTACTGTACCATCTGCTAGGTTGTTACAGGTTGAGCATGAATTTTCTTTCTACACATGAAAGGCATATTGTAGATGCCTTGTAGTGAAAAGATTATTCAGTTGAAAAGGTTGAGACAATTGGTCTAACTAATGCCTGGCAGTGGTCAGAATCCAAGAGTACCTTCAAAAGATGGGGGCAGGGGTCATTATAGGAAAGATCATATTCTATTTAAATTTTGAGCTCTCAAGCTAACATTTTGCTAATTATGACAATGGATGTTGTTCCAAGCACCAAAGGACTCCCTTTCATCTGTCCTTTTAAACTACTGTAACCTGCCACCTGGTATGTTCTTTTTATATATCCACTTTAACTTCTGGCTTTAATAGGTATTTATTGAAAAAAATAATGAATTATGTTTAGGAGAAGGAGATGGTGAGCAAAGGGTCTTTTTTTAGCTGCTGGTACAAACTATTCCTTTGGTTTGTTTATTTAGGTAGCTTAGTACCTCATACTGACAAAGTTTTCTTACTAACACAGACTTCAGAGCCTCGGAGTACATAAAGAGGGACTGGTAATCATTATTGCTGGGAAACATGAACAAGCAATAGAGTTTTTCATTTTGGGGCATCTTTTGTAATAGCCAATTAATCTAAACCTTTCATTAAATAGCACTGAACAGTGATCATCAAACTTCCTTATTTTACCATGTTCTCTTACAGCTAGAAAGAAGTCTCCACATCCATAGCTTCCAACTCCTAAGATCTTGAAAGGATCTTGAAATTCTGTTATGAAATTCCATTTAGCCCTAACTCAGAATTTCCATTTATTTTTTAAAGTTGTATCTTTTTTTTATTTCCTTAAACATAGTTTAGGATGAGCTTTAGAGCTAGCTTCACTATGCAGGGCAATATTTTTAGAGCATCAACACCAGCACCACAGTCCTGGGTTTGATTTCTGAATTACATAGCTGTGTGACTTTGAACATGATTGTCAAATCCTTTAACTTCTATTTCTGGGGTATAAAGTCATCCTTATAAAATGGAAGCTGCTTTACCTCTTGCTAATTAGATGCTGGTATAGAATGAGGTGATACCATGATTATCAGTAATTATTATTTATGGCTCATCCACTGAGGTAAAGGAAATAGAAGAGTTAAAAAAAATGTTAGCCTTTCAGAAAAAATATGAATAGGCGATCACATAATAAACATAAATGCAAATAAAAATGAAGAGATTCTCAAAATCAGTGGTAGTAAGGAAAAGTAAAATTAAATAGCATAGCATGGGAGAATTTTTTTCCAAAATTTTCATATATGGTACAGTCAAAAGTGTGGGGCAATAAGCACTTTTAGGCACAGTAGGAGGGAGAGTATTAGTATATCACATCTTTTTGAGGGAAGGAAATTTAGCAGCAGCTCAAAAATTCAAATGCACATGTTTTTTGACCCAGAAATTTTACTTTTAGAAATCTATCCTAGAATGATTTTTAGCCAAATGGTGAACAGATGTAGCGGTCCCCTTTCACCCTCCATCCTCCCCAAAAAACCATGCTGATACAAAATAACAAATACATGCGAATCACATTAAAAAATAGACACACACACATGAAATAAAAAAATCATCAGTTTCCAGAACTAGAGAACTAAAATCCAACATGAAAAATTGGTAATAATAATAATAATAATAATAATAATAGTAATATTATGAATTTTGACCTAAGAACACCAATGTTTTCATGCTTTCTGATGCGCAGACACACCTGTGGCCAAGTGAGACAAAGAGCTGGAACTGAGCTTCTGATATGAAGTTTCTAGGGGAAAAAAGGAGCTCCATGAAAAAGGGATCAGGAACACTCTATCCATTGTCTTTCCAAAGTATCCAAGGAGCTTTCTCTTTGTCCAGTTGTGGACATATACACATACATACATACATATTTTAAAAGTCTACTCTAAGGACCTAGAGGTAAAATCTATTAGTCATCATATTTTAAGTAATGGAGGCAAGATTTGAAAACCTAAAAATATTTTCAGGTTTAAGTCCCACTTAATTGATACATTGGCCTTTTTAAAAATGAAATTGATAGCCATATAACCAACAATATCTCTTTCCTTTTGGGGGAATTGAAAGTAAAGTTGAAGGACAAATTTTCCCCTGTGCTGAAACAACTGTCTAGAATTCTATGGCCATGTTAAGACCACTGGCAGTCTTGGTTTCTGAAACCTTTACCTTATTCACTTAAGGAAACACCTGCAATGAGGGGAGTCAAGTCAGCAGATCTAACAAAATTTGCATTAGTAACTCAAGAACAGGAGAAAACAAAACAATTTCAAAAAGATTATTATTTTTTATCTTATTTTAAATCATTAAAGAGATAAAATAAGGAATAGAAATCTTGATAAAAAACAAGGACTATAACAAAACAGATGAAAAATAATGAAGTAGAACGCCTGGGAGTAAAAAAAAACATATATCATTGAAATAAAAACTGAGCTGATTAAATGATACCTGGACACAGGTGAAGTAAGAATAAGGAAATGGGGAGAAAAGGAAATATACAGCATACATCTAGCATTCCTTGATTGAGAGAATAGGGAGAGAAGATATCTCTGGGTGACAAAGAATGGAAAATGTCCAAAATTGGAAAAGACATGGTTGCTCAGACTGTGTAGCAAGCAGCACAGTGAATTCTGAATAAGAGAAACAAAAGTCCTCTTAACTGGATCAGTTCTCTTGACTGACTCAGCAAATTAATGTGCCTCTCTTCTTTTCAAATGATTCTTGGAGTGTGGTAAATACTCAGCTAGGAAGTGACTACGTGGTAGATCAGTGCACTATGACTCCCACCCATGGAATTCTGAAAGATAGATAACATGAAAATCTGACCAACAGACTCATGTCAAAGGAAAGGCCTTGTGCCACATCAAAAACTTTCAATTAACACAAATTTATATATTTCAGTTTAAGCAAAATATTTAAAATGAACATTAATCACTTGGTAAAATGATTCTCAGCTTTAGCGCATTTCTCATTCCCTCATTGAGGTAATAGTTCTGATGAGAGATCATTCTTCAGGAAAAAAAAAAAAACCATATCAGTGATCAACTATAGAACTCAAAGTCATAAAAAAAATTACCTACCAAGAAAAGAAATACACCATTAACAAAGCTTATATCAGCAATTTTATCTAAGAATCCACTGCCACTCTTATAAAAACTCAATTGACCATACATATATAAATTGATTTTGAGACTCTCAATTCTATTTCTTCTTCTTTTTTTTTAGTTTAGTTTTTAAATTTTAAATCCAGTTTAGTTAACATACAGTGTTATATTAGTTTCAGGTGTGCAATATAGTGATTCAACAATTCTATATATCGCTGGGTCATCATCACGAGAAGTGTACTCCTTAATTCCTGTTACTTTTGTTCTCTGAGTCTGTTTGAGTCTGTTTCTTGGTTTCTCTCTCTTTTTTCTTTGCTCCTTTGTTTTTTTAAATTAATTTATTTAGTTTCCTTTTTTTAAATTGAGGTACAATTGACATGTAACATTATTTTTTTTTAGTTTTGTGTTTTTATTTAAATTCCAGTTAGTTGACATATAGTATAATATTTGTTTCAGGTGTAGAATTTAGTGATTCATCACTTACATATAACACCCAGTGCTCATCACAACCAGTGCCTTCCTTAATACCTATCACCCACTGAACCCATTCCCCCACCATCTGCCCCTCCAGCAACCCCGTTTGTGCCCTATAGTTAAGAGTCTTTTATGGTTTGCCTCCCTCTCTATTCTTACCTTATTTTATTTTTCCTTCCCTTCCCCTATGTTCATCTGTTTTGTTTCTTAAATTCCACACGAGTGAAATCATATGGCATTTGCCTTTTTCCGACTGACATTTCACTTAGCATAATTCCACTTAGCATAATACACTCTAGCTCCATTCATGTTGTTGCAAATGGCAAGATTTCATTCCTTTTAATGGCTGAGTAATATTCCTGTGTGTGTGTGTGTGTATCAATCATTGCTTTTTTTCTCCATTCATCAGTTGATGGATATTTGGGCTGTTTCCATAATTTGGCTATTATAAATAATGTTGCTATAAACAAACATAGGGATACATGTATCCCTTTGAATTAGTGCTTTTGCATTTTTGGGGTAAATACCTGGTAGTGCAAATAATGGAATTTGGGGTAGTTATATTTTTAACCTTTTGAGGAAAGTCCATACTGTTTTTCAAAGTGGCTGTACCAGTTTGCATTCCTACCAACAGCGTACAAGGGTTCTTTTTTTTTTTTCCACATCCTTGCCAACACTTGTCTCTTGTGTTGTTGATTTAAACCATTCTGACATGTGTAAGGTGATATCTCACTGTAGTTTTAATTTACATTTCCCTGATGATGAGTGACGTTGATCATCTTTTCATGTGTCTGTTGACCATCTGGATGTCTTCTTTGGAGAAATATCTGTTCATGTCTTCTGTGCATTTTTTAATAGGATTATTTGTTTTTTGGGTGTTGCATTATATCAGTTCTTTATATATTTTAGATACTAACCCTTTATTGGATAAGCCATTTGCAAATATCCTCTGCCATTTAGTAGGTTGCCTTCTAGTTTTTGTTGATTATTTCCTTTTCTGTGCAGAAACTTTTTATTTTGATGTAGTCTCAATAGTTTATTTTTCCTTTTATTTCCCCTGCCTTAGGAGAGACATATCTAGAAAAATGTTGCTATGGCTGATGTCAGAGACATTTCTGCCTGTGCTCCTTTTTAGGATTTTTATGGTTTCAGGTCTCAAGGTCCCACATTTAGGTCTTTAATACATTTTGAATTTATTTTTGTGTATGTCATAAGAAAGTGGTCTAGTTTCAGTCTTCTGCATGTAGCTGAATAGTTTTCCCAACACCATTTGTTTGAGAGATCATCTTTTTCTTGTTAGATATTCTTTCTTGCTTTGTTGAAGATTAATTGACCATATAATTATGGGTTAATTTCTGGCTTTTCAATTCTGTTCCATTGATCTCTGTGTCTGTTTTTGTGCCAGTACCATACTGTTTTGATGACTGTCGCTTTGTAGTAGGTTTTGAAATTTGACGTTTTTAGCTAAATTTATTACTAAGTATTTTATTCAGTTAGATCCTATTGTAAAGAAATTGTATTCTTGGGCGCCTGGGTGGCTCAGTTGGTTAAGCGACTGCCTTCGGCTCGGGTCGTGATCCTGGAGTCCCGGGATCGAGTCCCGCATCGGGCTCCCTGCTCAGCAGGGGGTCTGCTTCTCCCTCTGACCCTCTTCCCTCTCGTGCTCTCTGTCTCTCATTCTCTCTCTCTCAAATAAATAAATAAAATCTTAAAAAAAAAAAAGAAATTGTATTCTTAGTTTCTTTTTGGATTGTTCATTGCTGGTATATAGAAATACTACTGTTTGTGTGTTGATCTTCTACCCTGTAACTTTGCTGAATTCATTTATTAACTTCAGTATCTTTCTCATGGGTTCTTTGAGATTTTCTATATAATGTATAGGAACATGCCATCTATAGATATAGTTCTCCTCCTCCTTCTCCTTCTTTTACAATTTGAATATTTTTCCTTCTTTGTCTTGTCTAATTGTTCTAGCTAGGATTTCCAATATAATGTTGAATAGCACTGATGAAAGTAAGCATCTTCATTTTGTTCTTGATCTTGGTGGGAAAACTTTCAATCTTTCACCATTGAGTAAGATGTTAGACTATAGGTTTTTCATAAATGCCCTTTGTTATGTTGATACACTGACTTTTAAAAATAGGAAACTATATGAGTATTTGAAAAAGATGAGAATTAAAGAAGATGATTGAAAGAATTTCCATTTGAAGTTAGAAATTCTCAGATTTGGTTTTCAAAAATTCAATGCATGTAACTCTGAATAGTTATAATCATAAAGGACACATCTGAAAATACTTAAAAATAAGTTAAAAAGATGGAAAAATATGTATTAGACTAATCCAAAGAAAGCTGGTCTACATTTTTAATAACAGGCACAATAGAATTTATAGAATTCTGGTCTATATGCTGTTGGAAGGATACCAGCTTACAGAATCAATGAGAGCAGGAAGAAGACATTGGAAACACCAGGAAAAAGGGAAACTCAGAAGGAAACCAGGAAGCAGGAAATGTTGGAACACACTTGTTCAGGAATAACCTGGCCAGTGTGTTGCCACAGCTGCCAGAGTCTGTTGCTGCTACTGTGAGGATTCAGACTCTCAAAATTCCTGATTCCTTGGTTTACTCACTTACTGTTCAGAGTCCCAGGAGCTCATATCTAGCTGATTGAGCTTGTGCCTCATGCTGTCCCTGGCTGTTAGAAGACGCTTGTAGGAAGGCTTGGATTCCATGGTGGAGGCAGGTGCTAGGAAGTGGTCTCTGGCCAAATGATCAGTTGAAGAGGAGAGGAAATTCACAGAAAGGAAACTCGGGAGACTTTATGAAGAATAATATGTGAGAATTTTTTTAATGTCTGGAAAGATAACAAACAATTAGAAGCAATTACCAGTGTAGAAGTGAAGGGATAGGCTAAACAGTGTTTTGAAAATTCTATATACTTATATAGAGTTTTGCAATTTTTTAACGATGAAATTGCACTCAGGCATGGCTTGTGTATTTTTAAAAATAGGTTTTAAAATTATACTTAAAAAAGAACTTTTGCCTTTAAGAGTGAGAATTATATACCCACAGCACTTTTAAACTTTCATGGGAATAATTGATGAAAAACTCGCTTCAGCAAAATTCAAGGGAGGAGAAATCTCCCTGGGACTGCAGAGATTTCACTGTTGGCTGATCTACTTTTTTTTTTCCTTGAAATTCATTGGCTTCATCTACCTTTAGAAGTTCTTTCTGTTGAAAACTCTGGATGATTTTTTTCTCTCTCTGAAGCCAGCCAGATACTTTGTAGTCATATAAATTGTCAGAAAAATTGCTGTATCTAGAGATTTTTCTGTAGTAAAAATGTGGCCACTGCCTTCTCAGAGTAGCTCATCATTTGAGATTATATTTAAAAAACCATCAAAAATAAAAGCTGCATTATATAAATTTTGAATCAGCCATGCTCTTAGGGAAATTTAATTTTACATATGTGTAGGAGTGCTTGTATGTGTGTGCAGGCATGCATACATACATGTGTGTATGTGTTAGTGATAGAGAAAGACACAAAGACAGAGACAGACCAAGAGACAGACACAGAAGGAGAGAATGACTCACTTTAACTCTGTAAGGCCATTCTAGATATTTATACTCCAAGAGAAATGACCTGGAGTACAAAACTGACTGAAATTTGTACCATTACTTATTTAACAATGAAACCGAAATTAGTTGTCTACAACATAAACCAAGAGGGTCACATTTTGGAGGTCTCTTCTATAATACCTGTGTACTCATTCACTGATGATTTGATTCCTTCATTTATTCCTTTGGCAAATCTCTATTAAGTGATTCTTCAGTCGCAGTTTTCCTGCTAGACAATGAGGACCCATAGTGAATCAAACACAGCATAGAGGAGAGACACACAACTAACCAGGCAACTGATAAAATGCAGTGTGATGCATGCTAGGATGTCCTGATGCTTTGAGAGCTCAGAAAGAAGACACAAATTCTAGACCTTAGTAAAGATTTGGTGGAGGAGAATATTGGGGTTTGTGAAGAAAGCAAACTTGGACTGAGTCTAAAGGGTGAAAACTATAGTAGAAGAAGAAAAGAAATTTTAAATAACTAACTAATTAACAAGGTGAGATCTCTCAGAGATTCTGAGGCAACCAGACAGAAGATTTTAGGGACATCATTGTTTTTAATGGGTAGGGAAGATTTCTACTTGAAGCATCCATGACCCCAGATTGTTAAGAGGGGATCTATAGTAGATATCTGATGTTTTTTACTGCCCAGAACTCCAGAATTATTCACCTTTTTTTCTGGGAACTATAATCTGAATTCCATTTGGGGAATTTGTTCATTCCCTTACACCCACACACACACACAGCATTCCTGAGGTTGAACACAGCTATCTTGAACCCACCACTAATATCCATCCTTTTAGCCACAGTAATTGGTCAAGTCTTGAACATAAGATCCAATCAGAACTAAACTTACTTGGCAATTCCCAGGAAAGAGATGTTCACTCTTTTCAGTTAGGCCTGAAACCTGAGAGAATGTTGGGGCTGGAGATCCAGGCAACCTCTTGCTATCATGTGATGCTTGATGCTGAAGCCAATATGACAGAAGGCAGAGTAAAGAGATGGAGAAAAACCAACTCCTAATTATATTTTCTGGGCCCTGAATCCAGTCTTGTTCTTTTATGTGAGCCAATAAATTCCCTTTTAGCCTAAGTAAGTTGGTTGTATTTTCTTTCACTTGCAACCAAGAGTTCTAATTCATGCAGTCCCCAAAGAGGAAGACGTAGGGTGGGGGTTAGAAGGGAACAGCTAATATTTATTAAGCAACTATTTTGTCCCCACAGTGTAAAGCTGGATGCTGTTTTTAAGTAAAGTCCACAATATTCTAGGAACCAAATGAAAGTATCTTAGCACAAAGGCCTGCCTAATTGTAAATTCTCTTCATTTTACATTACCCTGTGCTAGTTTGAGGTTTATTCAAGGCCAGTATTTCTTTCTTTGTGTTTCTATGGAATGTTGGTAAGTGTTATATGAGAAAAATCCTTAATATGTAAGGATTTTTATTAAACATACTTATAAGTGTTGATATTATATGACTTTTGTAAATGGTTCAAAGTATCTGATGAGAGATCACCCACAGCATGAACTAAGGATGGTTAAAAATTATGCTTTGATACACAGGCAACATTTTCAATCTTATACAATGTTTTTATTTGAAAATTTGAGTTTGTGCTTCTAAATTTTGGGGGAGATGTTATTCCATGTGTGTTGGCATTGGAGGCTCATACTACACATGGATATGTGGCTGACAAAGAAAAATTTTTAATAAAAAAACAGACTTTAGGAGCACCTGAGTGGCTCAGTCAGTTAAGTATCCAACTCTTGATTTCAGCTCAAGTCATGATCTCAGGGTCATAAGATCAAGCCCTGCATCGGTTTCAGGGCTGGGCGTGGAGTCTGCTTAAGATTCTCTCTCTCCCTCTCCTTCTGCCCCCCTTCCGGCTCACACTCTCTCTCTTTCTCTCAATAAGTAAATAAATAAACAAATAAATAAAAAAAACCTTTAATAGTTCTTCAGTAAAACACAAAGAAAATCAGAATGATTTAAAGTAAATGTGACTAATGACAACTGTAAATTGCCAAACACAATTATGAGGTAAACTTTCCAAGATTAAATAAGTAAATATTTTTGGAAACTGCCATATATGAGTTAAAACATTAAATCTGTGTTATTCTCTTTGCTATAATTTGCTTTTGAGAATGAGAATTTTGTAATATCCTGGAATTAAAACAAAATGTTAGAATATATTTGATGCTGTGCTTAAAATTAGAAACTGACTCAGAAATATCATTCCTACTATTAAATAACTATGTGAAATAAAAGGAAATAGAGTCCTATTCTCATACAAAGGATGCATGCTTTTATGTCATATTATATTATAAAAATCCACAGTAAATAATTATTTGCTTTAGATTATTTTAATTTTTTTCTTAATTTTAGAATGATTTAATTTCTTTAAAGATACTTTTATTCAGTTATAAAATTTTTAAAACATATAAATAAATTCAGATTCTTTTGCAACAGTTATTTAATCTGAGACCATTTTTGTTGTTTTCTATAATGTAAAGGAGACTTCTATTTTCTGTAAACCTATGGATTTTACATGTGGGAGAAATTGCATATGGGTTCTTTTTAATGTTAAAATGTGGGGAGGTCTTAGAGAAAGCTCTCTAGATGTTCAGTGGTCCATCTTTTGTCACAGGCGCATATGAGCGTCTTGGGATGTTGGCAACAATGGGGATAGTCTTCACAGGCTATCTAAAAAGAAAATGGAACAAAGTCTTGCCTACTGGAAGATCAATGTACAGTGTGTTGGCTGCTTTATAAAGGAAGTTCTAGACAGGGTCAGTTTCATAGCTTGCGACTTCTGCAATTACTCAGGGCCCTGCACTTGATTTAATGCTCTGCTGTAACTGTCTTAAGATTCTTAATAATTTTTGATCATGGGACTCCAAATTTTCATTTTGCACTTGGCCCCATTAATTATTTAGTTGATCCTGATTCTAGGAGCTGGGTATACATATTAATGAAGTGGGGGAAAAATTCTTTCTCTTGTAAGACTTACATTTTAATAGGAGAGACATAAAATAAACAACATAACAAAGTATGAAATAAACTACTAAGGGATATATCCTCAGGAGAAAAATGAGGAATGGAATGGGGATAGAAAATATATGTGTGTGTAGGAGAGTTGGAGGGGTAAAGTTTGGAATTTTAGACAAGTTGATCAGAAAGTCCTCAGTGAGAATGTGACATTTGAATAATAACCTGAAGATAATAAAGGAGTGAAGCATCCTGAAATATGGTAGAAAAGTCTTCCAGACAGAAGGGCCAGCTTGTGCAAAGGCCTTGAGGGGAAAGTGTGCCTAGAACAATGAGCTGACTAGTGTAGCTGGGGAAGATACAGCTGCACTACCTGTAGGCAAGTTTAGGCAGAGTAATGATATTACCTGGAAGGATCACAGTTACTGCTATGTTAAGAACAGTCTGGGAGAGCCAGAGCAACAAGACAAGAGGAAAAACTAATAGCACACCAATGAAGATCATGTACATTGTTCACTCAGGAGATTACACAGTCTGTGGTTCCCAGATGCTGTTGAACCATGGATCTTGCTGTAGTAAAAGCTTGAGTGGGGTTGATTATTTCTAGATTCCATTTTGAATCCTATCTTCTGGATTCAATCCCCTTATCTCAGGCCTTGTGACCTTTCTCTTTCTTCACATCCTTCTCAGCGTCTTACCCCCACATCCTTCTCAGTGTCATTCCCCTACAATAGGGAATCCTTTCTAGTCTTTGGGCCGAGAGGAGTTGAGCCCTACCAAGGGTATGATTCACAACTGTATGCTACCCCAAAAGAGAACTAATAAAGAACTGGTTACTTAGACCAAGACTCTCTATTAAAGCTAAGGATAGCATTGGAAGAAAAAGAAATCAATCAGTAAGAAGAAAAAAGGCCCCATTGCTCAGTACTCTAGTTACTTGGGAGTTATCTGGAAATACAGATTCTAAGGAAGAGCAGTGACAAGATGATCAGCATGACTAGTGAGTGGGAACTTTTTGCAAAGGTGAGGAGAATGCCTGTGGGTGACAATGGAAGGATGTGGGAGTGTACTTGATCCTTAGGAGACCACAGGAAGGGTATGCACATATACAATCCCACCAACGGGTTAGTAATTGGCAGACAGACCTCCATCTCTACCTCGTTCTATTTTCTCAACAGTTTTCCTTCTCTTTGCCAACCTGTGCTACCCTGTTGCTGACATAGACCCACGCTCTGTATTTTATCGAGCCCCAGTGCCCAGCGCTATTTGATGATCACACATATGATACTATAGTTTAAAATCCCTTGTAGAGAAATCTGATTAGCCTAATTTGGGTCAGATGTCTAACTCTGACCCAGGAAGTTTTGGTCATTAGGATCAAGGTCAGCATAGCCTTCTGGGAGTGGTAGGTAAGATATGTTATTTAGGAAAAAGGATTAGCCTGAGGAGAATGCTGAGATTCTCTAGTTTACTGTCTAATGATTTTATGCTTTGTATTATATAAACCCTACCATAAAGGGTTTTAAAACCTACTCAACAATTTGTAGTCTATACAAGCTATAGATATACACATATAGAGAGAGGTTTTTTTGTACTACTGTGTTGTGGCAAAGATTAACGCACTTTATCCCTCTATGTTGACCTTGGAATAAATACCATTTATAAACCAAATCATCTGTTTGGATGTCACATTCTGTAACATGAGCAATTGTTCTTTTCTTCAATCATAAAAACTTGGAAGCAAAACTTGATAAGCTAGGGATACCATGTTGTAGTGTAATTATATAGATATATGTTTGCTGGAGACCATACTTTTCTTTACGTTGTTGGGTTCAACTGTTTGTTTACTAAATCCTGCAAGAAACAAAATCAGGTTACATTTTAATATTTGTTATATAAGATAATTTCTTTTAATGTTTTCTTAGTTCTGAACTAAAAATAGATTATCAAATGACTTCTGAATAGGAACTTACATACTTATCTCAAGCATTTCTCATAAGCCCTAAGGCACTACAAATCTCTTTTTCCCAAAGGATGACAAATAGCTCAATTTCTTTCTGAGCAATTTTTATACCCTTTTCTGAGTGTTAAATTTAATATTCTTAAATTATATGCTACAATGATTTAATCTTGAACTATATCAAAGGACACTTAGGTTACTTTATTTTATTTCCAAGAGTATTTGCTGTATTTAGTTTACACTTGCTAAAACATATACAAAACCATACATATTGTATTACCAACATTGAAAAACAAAGGGAGAAGTCTGGTAAATTAGTAGACAGATATTTTGAATATACACTGGTTAAAATTTTAATTCTCATAACTTTTATATTCTATTCTAGTCTATAAATATTTTCTTTTTAGGATAGATTTTAAAGTAAGAGGGAAGAGGTTCTTAAGGTTATTTGTCTGTGCTGTACTTTGTTTCAAAACATTACTGTACGTTCTCAACGTTTCTTTACAATTATGTTCTTACTAATGGTATTAGGTATCTATTGCTCTGTGACAAATTGGCCCAAAACTGAGATGCTTAAAATAACAAATATCTATTATCTCACAATTTCTAAGGGTCAGGAATTCAGTTGCAGCTTGACTAGTTCCCTCTGACTCAGAGTCTCTCACAGGCTACAATCAAGGTGTCAGCTGGGGCTGCAGTCTTATCTCAAGGCAAGACTGGAGGACGATCTGCTTCCAAGCTCAGGAATATAGTTTGAGCCTCAACAACCCCAAGATTTAGGCTCTCTTGGACTGCTGGACTGAGGGTTTCAATTCCTCACTGGATGTTGGCCAGAGGCCTTCCTTAATTTTTTGCCATATGGGGCTCTCCATAAGAAAGCTCACAGCATAGCAACTCACTTACATCAGAGCAAGAGATGAGAGAGCAAGAGAGAGAGTAAGAGAGAGAGAGAGAGAAGACAGAACCTAGAGTCTTTTTGTAACCTAATTTCAATAGTGACATACTATCACTTTTGCATTATATTCATATTAACTGTGTCCAGCCCATGCTCAAAGGGAGGGAATTATAGAAACCTGAATAGCAGGAGGCAGAGGTCATGTGGAACCAGTTTAGAGGCTACCTACCACACTAATCATTGTAGTAAGTGGTAAATAGCTGCTATTAGAGAAATTTTAGGAGTTTTGTAGAAGTTTCAACTGAGGATAGATGAGTGACAACCTACCTATGTAGTACAGCTTTTCTGTGGAAGTCAGAAGCCTGGGGTTCTAAAACTAGCTTTATCACCTGTGACCTTGGATGATTCATACTGTAGATCTTTCCCAAACCATAATAAGGCCAGATGAGGTATTCTCAAAACCACAGCTTTTAATTGAATGAGGTGGAGTAGCCAAGAGATGCACAGTATGTGGCAGAGGGAATCTCCAAATAAAATGGTGAGAACATCACCCTGATACTAAAGCCAGGCAGAAAACACACCAAGAAAAGAAAAAATACAGGCCAATATCTCTGATGAATGTAGGTACAAAAATTTTCAGCAGAATACTAGCAAACAGAATTCAATAGCACATCAAAAGGATCATACACCATGATGAAGTAGGACTTATCCCTGGGATGCAAAAATCATTCAACAGTCAGTCAATGGAGTACATTACGTTAACAGAGCAAAGGATTAAAATCACTAATCATCTCAATAGATAAAAAGCATTAACAAAATTCAACACATTTTCATGATAAAAAACACTAAAAAAACACAAGAATAAAAGAAAATTACCTCAATATAATCAAGGCCTTATATGAAAAGCTCATAGCTAACATTATACCCAATGGTAAAAAAATGAAATATTTTCTCTAAAATCAAGAGCAAAGCAAGGATGCCCACCGTTTTCTCATCTGTTCAACACAGTACTAGAAGTCCTAACTAGAGCAATTAGGCAAGAAAAATAAATGGAAGGCATCAAAATCAGAAAATGAGAAGTAAAATTATTTCTGTTTGTAGATGACATGGGCTAAAGATTCCACATAAAAAAGTTAGAACTAGTAAACATATTTCACAAATTTGCAGGGTAATAATGAGCATATAGAGCTTAGTCATGTTTCTATACACTAACAACAATCTGAAAAATTAAGAAAAAAGTCCCATTTATAATAGCATCAAAAAGAATAAAATACTTAGGAATAAACTTAACCAATGACACAAAAGACTTGTAACACTGAAAACAATGAAACATTGCTGAAATTAAGGAGGACACAAATAAATGGAAAGACATCTGTGTTCATGTTTTGAAAGACTTACTATTGTTAAAAATGTCCACTTTCCCAAAGCAATCTACTATTCAGTGCAATCTCATCAAAATCCCAATGACATTTTCTTTCAGAAATAGAAGAAAATCCCAAAATTCATATAGAACTAGAAAGGATTCTCAATAGTCAAAACAATCTTGAGAAAGAATAACAAAGCCAGAGGCCTTACACTTCCTGACTTCAAAACATACTGCAAAGCTTTAGTAGTCAAGAGTATAGTACTGGCATAAAGACAGACATATAGAGCAATGGAACAGAATATAGAACACAACAATAAATCCACACATTTATAGTCAAATGATCTTCAACAAAAGTGCCAAGGCTACACAATGGGGAAAGATAATCTTTTCAACAAATGGTGCTGATAAAACTGGTTATCCACATGCAAAAGAATAAAATTGGACCTTTATCTCACATCATACACAAAAGTAAATTCAAAATGAATTAAAAACTCAAATATAAGATCTGAAACTATAAAACCTCTAAAAGAACAAAGAGAAAAATCCTTATAACATTGGTTTTCAATGATGATTTTCTTGGATATGACACCAAAAGCACAAGCAATAATAGCAAAAATAGACAAATGGGACAACATCAAACTAAAAAACTTCTGTGCAGTAAAGGAGACAATCAATAGAATTAAAAGGCACCTTAAAGAATGGGAGAAAATGTTTGCAAACCATATGTCTCAGAGATGGTTAATTTCCAAAATACATAAGGAACTTCTACAACTTAATAGCAAAAAAGCAAATAACCCAATTAAAAAAATGGGCAAAGGACTTGAATAGATTTTTCTCTAAAGAAGACATATGGATGGTCAACAGGTACATGAAAAGGTGCTTAATATCACTAATCATCAGGGAAATGCAAACCAAAACTAATATGTGATATCACCTCACACCTGTTACAGTGGCCAATATAAAACAAAAACAAAACCCAGAAAATAACAATTTTTGGTGTAGATATGGAGAAATCGGATCCCTGCATACTGTTGGTAGGAATATAAAATGGTGCGGTGACTATCCAAAACACTCTGGAGGTTCTTTAAAATATTAAAAATAGAACCAGCATACAATCCAGAAATCCTACTTCTGTGTATTTATCCAAAAGAATTGAAAACAGGCTCTCAAAGAGATATTTGCCCTTCCACGTTCCTTGCAACATTATCATAATAACCAGTGTATGGAACCTAAGTGTCCATCCATGGGTGAAAGGATAAAGACAATTTGCTTTATATATAATAATGGAATAGTATTCAGCCTTAAAGAAGAAGGAAATGCTGTCATAAGCAACAACATGGATAAATCTTATGACATTATGCTAAATGAAATATGTCAGTCACAGAAGGACAAATACTGCATAATCCCATTTATATGAGGTATCTAAAATAGCCAAATTCATAGAAGCCAAAAGAAGAATGGTGGTTGTCAGAGGTTGGAGGGAGGAGTAAGTGGGAGGTTGCTGTTCAAGAGGTATATAGTTTCATCATACAAGATGAAAAAGCTCTAGAGATTTGCTGTACAACAGTGTACATGTAGTTAACAATACTATACAATACACTTAAAATTTTGTTAGGAGGGTAGATTTCATGTTAAGTGTCCTTTACCACAATTAAAAAAATAAGAATAAAGTAGATTATAAGCAATTGATAAATTAATAAAAGAGTTCCTTGACAGGACTGACAAAGTGATGAAGGTAAATTATTTCCCAAACAAACAAAAAAATCATAAAAGTAATAAGAAATCAGGCACTCTGGGGAAAACAATAAAAACTTATAGGAAATTCATGGCCCAAATGTTAAACAAATTGAACTAAAATGGTGCAAATTTTGAAAAACTATGAAGTATAGAGAGATCTATATATTAGATTTCACTTATACATTCTAATATTTAGGTTTCACCTATATATTAGAATCATTCTCCTTTGATTTGCTTGAGAATCCTGCTATTGGACCTCCAGTAAAAGAACTGAATATTGGCTCACTGATTGACTATGCACTAAAATCTATTTATAGCCATAATAATAGGATTATTTGTTGGTTTTCCAACTCACTTATTTAAGTTATGGACCAAACATAGAGGACAATATCATGGAACAGAAATTAAAAATTTCAACTTTGATAATAGCAAAGTTAATTTTCAGCTGACGACATGTTGGGAAACTGAAGGGGAACGATGAGGTGGAGAGAAACTTAGGAGCTTAATATCTCTAATATGGGGTATAGTGAAAAGATGTTGTCTAAAGTTGTGGAAATATGGAAGGTTGGAGTTGGTGGTGTTAATTGCAAAAGGGTATGAGTGTTAGCCTTGCAATGTTAGAATAAATCAGATTAGAGTATGGTATAATCTGTGACATGGAAATTATTTCTTCCTCCTCATCTTCTTTTCTCTTCCCTCATCTCCTCCTCATTCTCTTTCTTCTTCTCCACTTTCTTCTGTAAATTGGGCTTGTAGGCAAAACAAATCTTGTTTATCCTCTGGGAGTTTGTGGCCTCTGGTTTAAGTATGCGTTGAAGCTTTCTGGTCAGTGTTGAACCTCTTCCTTTACCCAAAGAAGAGCAGGGGTGTCTGGCACTTTCTATTCTATTTCTGCATAAACTCTATCTTCTGTTTATTTTAACATTTCCACCTTTGAGTTCCAAAACACATGGCTCTTGCCAGTTAAAAGCAATAGTTTTCTTAGTTCTGATGAAATTTGAAGCCAAGAATTTGTCTTTTTTTTTTTGTTCTCTCCATGTTCTTTTATATTTTTCCTTATGAAATGAATATCCCGGAAGCAATGAGTAACATTGAGTCAAAGAGAGGATGGGGAAAGGCAGCAAAAGATTTTGAAACAAAAGCACAATAGATAATATTTATAATGTTATGCAACTAATTTTATTATATAAAGATAAAGAGAGAAAATAAAATAGTAAAAACAAAAAACTGAGATAAAAGTAGAAAAGGTGGTAGGTTTTATAAGTAAATCCTTGTCTTTATTGTGTGGTCATCAGTTGATAATGTATTAAATTTTTAATTGATTGGGGTGCCTGGGTGGTTTTTATAAGTAGGTTTTATAAGTAAATCCTTATCTGTATTGTGTGGTCATCAGTTGATAATGTATTAAATTTTTAATTGATTGGGATGCCTGAGTGGTTCAGTTGGTTAAGCGTCTGCCTTCAGCTCAGGTCATGATCCCAGGGTCCTGGGATTGAGTCCTGCACTGGGCTCCTTGCTCAGTGTGGTGCCTGCTTCTCCCTCTGCCTGCCGCCCGCCCCCCCACCCCCGCTTGTGTTCTCTCTCTCTCTCTCTGACAAATAAATAAATAAATAAATCTTTAAAAAATTTTTGATTGTTAATATTTAAAGTAAAGGAGGTGATCATTAGAATTTTTTTAAATGAAATAATGTAATTAGAAGATTTTGCTTCATGAAAGTGGGACTGAGAAGGGGAGGTGTGAATCAGGTAAATGTTACTTTTCATTACAAATATTTATTATATTTATATTTTGGGGCTATGTGTATATATTACTTGATAGAATTTTAATATCTTGGAGAATAGATAAAAGCTCCTGGCAGTTTGAATAAATAGGTCTAGGGAGACACAATCAAACAAATCTTGAAGAGAATATTGCTCCTTTTTGGAAAAAAAACAGATAAAGGGTATTTTGGGTTTGCAAAAAGTAGCAAGGCCAAGACAAGAATAGAGTATAGAGACATGAAAAATGAGAAGAGTTAAGTTGCTCTGCATAATCAGAGGAGCTATGCTCATTAGTCACAAACTTTTTTTCTGTGAGTGTAGATGGTGTGCAGAGAGAAGATTTGATGGGAAGAAAACAATCTGAAAGATTTGGTCTAAATGCAATGGTAGCATGATAGGATCAAGTGTGGTGGTGGGGGTGATGGTAGTGGGGAAGCCAGTAAAGAATTCTCTATGATGAACTGAAATTTAAGAACACTGAAGACTGATATTAATTTTTTGTCTTTTTCATTATACTCATTCCCTGTGTCTGTAGAAAATCTTACATAGGATAGCCCTCTGTTGGTGATGCCTAAAGAAGAACAAAGATGGAGTGTGTGTTCAATCTTACTTTAGGATAGTGAATGGAATAATGGCTGCCAATGTGTACTGTGCTTCTCTCTGCAGTTTATATGATTACAAGAAGTGACTAGAAGCAAACTGAACATATTCATGGTGGAGTGGAGAGATATGGAAGCCAAACAACTGTGAATAATCAATGAATGAAAAGAAAAAATGTTTTCTTCAATACACTAAATGAAAGAAATTATTGAAGTTAATGGATTTGTGGCTATAAACTCACGGTACACTTGCTTGCAGAATTAAAGTAAGAAACTAAATTATTTTCAAGACTATCATTTCACCAGTAATTGCTATGGGTAGTTCTACAAAACAGGCATTGAAGTAAACTTCCTTATATGGTCCTATATTCATAGAATGTGTAGTGCTTCAACTTAGGCTTTTCCTTTCTTTCTTTCGTTGAGTCTTTCATCAATCTGTGGTTTCTCTAAAGTTTTCCACAAATACTTATTATGCAGCCCTCCCTTTGGACTTGTCAGAATCTCGAGATCTGTTTTTTTTCCTGGACTTGGCCAGCTCTCCTTGGAGGGGAGTTTCCTCCTGGCTTTGGTCTGCTTCTGTTCCTGAGTACTTTTGGCTTAGAAAAAGCTCCATATGAATGTAGTTGTCTCTCTCAGACTGTCTGTCCAAGCATGAAATTCAATAGTCATTTTATGACAGGGGTATGTTTTTCTTAATGTCAGAAATTTTTTCTCCTTTCATTCCATTACTTAATATTTTTTGTTGATTTAGTTGCTTCACTCTATCTTCAGGATACTGCTCCCATCTGACTAGGATGCAGTCTTCTGTCCTACAAGCCGTATATAGTCTATGTAAAATTAGGCCTATTACCAAGATAGCATTTGCTTTGAGGCACAATCTGTTGTCAACAGAGTATACAGAACTCTGGTTTGATGATAAGGATAATTTTGGATAGAAACAACTCAAGAGATGTTGAATCAAGAGACCTTAATTTAAGTCCTGTCTCCCTTTCTGACATAACATGATATTGAACAAAATCTTTGTTACATTGCCTAGAATCTAATTGACCCGAGATCTAATTGTGTGTTTGGTATGTTTTTATTTTATTGGGGAAAGGGTTTTCCTTTTTATATATTTTATATAATATAGTACATATAATATCTATTTGAGGAATTTAATTATGTATCTTATGCATATTTGAGGATTTGTTCAAATATATATTTGAAATATATTTATAGAGTTTGTTTAATAATTATTGTGTATTATGATTATTATTAACATCTCTGCAACTGATTGTCTTAGTTTCTACATTTGATTTTGAACTGTAGAACAATAATTCCATATGCATAATCAGGGAAGTGATATAAGACTGGAACTATGCACATCTCATACAACTCTATGAATTTGATGCAGCCTACCAGTATACGTGATTCCTTATTTAAGTCTATACTATATTTATATCACCAACTTTTCTCTCTTTGATATTTGGCCAAGGACAATTTTGTGGTAGTACTTGGCTATTCTCCATAAATTTGGATTTAAAGTCTAGGGAAAGATTCCAGCAAATTTATGGAATATTAAGCATGCATGTTTATCTCTGATTCCTCCACAAAACCACCACAATGAGGTTTCTACCTGCAAGGATCAAGGGAAGAGGCAATGAAAGCACATGAAAGGTGATAACAAAATTCTAAATGATATAAAGCATTTGGATGAGTCCTAACTGACTTAGCAAATCACAAAAAGCTGAAAACTAAGTGCCTTGCCAAGAAGCAAGCTAATTTTCAGAGCATAACTCTGGAAAGCTGAGGAAATTGGAGGCAAGAGATCCTCTGAAGATAAATGGTGTGAGGTAGATCAGAGATTTTAAAAATAGGTTAAAAATATATAATTACACCTCTCATATCACCTCTCCCACTTCACACAGCCTAACAGTGGCTCCTCACTCAAATAAGCAAAAGACCACTGTTGCCACTGTTGTACTTTATGGAAAGGCTGACATAGAATAACTGGTCTTGAAGATTTTAGGCATAGCTGAGAGCCGCAGAATTGTAGGACAATGGGTGGAGTAAGTAGAAATCTACATAATGATTAGTGATGCTAACTCCCCTCAATCTGCTTAGCTTCACTTTTCTGGTAGCCAAATTAAATCACTGAAGAAGGAGTCTGGATAGTTTTTCTCTGAGGATAAGACCAGTTCATAAAGAAGACCTATAGATACTAACATTAGGAGGTCCCAAATTGATTTGGCTGGGCATTGGCCCCATCACCTACAGTGACTCTTTTCCTTTGACAAGCCCTACCATTCACATAGAGGTTCTAATTAGTATTTAGAGATTCATTCCTAAATATGAACTGATATTCAAACATCACCAGAAACAGACAATAATGAAGGTCTTTAATAACATACATTGCAGCATTCACTATTCTCTTAATGAGTTCCTACTGTGCACTAGGCAGTATTATGGGTGCTACAGATACAGAAAAGAATAAAACAGACAAAAATCCCAGTCTTTACAGAGCTTAAATTCTAGTAGAGGAAGATAGGCACACACACAAAAAGCTTAGCCATTAAATAGTATATATAATACTCTAATGAGCAAATTTTATGAAAGAGTTACAGGGACAATGCAGGAAACAGAACATACATGTTTAAAATCCTTAGAAAAATAAGACACTGCATTTGTTTCGTAAGAATAGGATTTTATACTTTAAAAAAGGGGGAATCCACAGGAAAAAGAAATACGTAAAATTAATAAATAGCAGAAATATTTTAAAATTGATAGAAAATTTGTAAGATAAAGTTCAGTGAATCTCTGAGAAAGTAGAAGACAGAAATGTGGAGAGAATAAAAAGAGAAGAAGAATATTAGAGAATCTATCCAAGAAGGTAAGCATCAAAAGAATAAGAGTTCCAGAAAGAAGGATAGAGAAATTTTTTTAAAAAGGGGGAAATTATTAAGGAAATAATATAAGAAAAATTTACAGCACTGGAGGATATAATTTTACAGATTAAAATAGTCTAGCATACCATTTTTTATATAAAAATCCTTCCTTCAAGAACAATTTTCCTTCCTTTCAATGTATATTATTTAGATGTTCTGATTTCTTTTCTGAAAACATTTTTATTCTCATTCTTGAACAATACTGATTATAAAATTACAGTTTTTCACTATCAGCCCTGTGAAGACATTATTCCATAGTGTTCTAGACTCTATTGTTGATTTTAATAATTTACTGTTCCCTAATTCTCATTTTCCAATAGTTGTTTTTCTGTAATTTAAGTTTTAATTAATTTCTACAGTGTCAGGAAAATACATAGAGTATCAAGCTTTGGAAGTGTGAGGTTCATCTAATTTAATTCTCTTTTTAATTGCTCTAATTATCTATTTGATAAATGTTTCACATTCAGTCAAAAAAATGTACATTCTTCAGTTATTGGATGTAGTATTTAAATATGTCAATTAGGTCAAGTTGGTTAATAGTATTGTTCAAAACTTTTGTATCCTTACTCCTTTTATTTCATCGGCCTGTTCTGACAGTTATTGAAAGTTTGAGAGATGCATGTTAAAATCTCTAAGGTTTTGTATTGTGTATCCTTTTAATTCTATTGACTTTTAATTTATATAGTTTAAAGCTGTTTTCAAGTACACATAAATTTAGAGATGTAATATATTCCTGCTGATTCAAATGTTTCATAATTATGAAACATCCCTCTTTATTTCTCTTAGTAAGTCTTGCTTTAAAGTCTACTCTGACTGATACTAACATATTCACAGAAGCTTTCTTCTAAATAATGTCTTTATGGCATACCTTTTCCATAAGTTAACTTTCAACCTGTCTATATTTATATTTAAAAAGTATTTCTTGTAAATGGCAAATAGATGCATCTTTTAAAAACTCTAGTGTGGCAGATCTGTCTTTTCATTGGAGTATTTAGTCAATATACATTCAGTTCAATTACTGATATAGTTGGGATTTGGTCTAACCATCTTGCTATTTTTTTACCTCTCTCTCTCTCTTTTTTTTCCCTTTGCTCACTTGTTTTGTTTCTTAAATTCCACATGTGAGTGAAATCATACAGTATTTGTCTTTCTCTGACTGACTTATTTCACTTAGCATAATAACACTCTAGCTCCATCCATGTCATTGCAAATGGCAAGATTCCATTCTTTTTTATAGCTGAGTAATATTCCATTGCATATATATATACCACATCTTCTTTATCCATTCATCAGTCAAAGGACACTTGGGCCCTTTCCATAATTTGGTTATTGTAGATGATGCTGCTATAAGCAACAGAGTGCATGTATCCCTTTGAATTAGTATTTTTGTATTCTTCGGGTAAATACCCGGTAGTGCAATTGTTGGATCATAGGGTAGTTCTATTTTTAACTTTTTGAGGAACCACCATACTGTTTCCCAGAGTGGTTGCACTAGTTTGCATTCCCACCAACAGTGCAAGAGGGTTCCCCGTCTCCACATCATCACCAACACCTGTTGTTTCTTGTATTGTTGATTTTCTGACAGATGTGAGGTGATATCTTATTGTAGTTTTGATTTGTACTTCCTTGATGATCAGTGATATTATCATTTTTTAAAGATTTTATTTATTTATTTATTTGAGGGGGGGAGGGGCAGAGGGAAGTGGAGAGGGAGGGAATCTCAAGTAGACTCCATGCAGAGTGCAGAGCCCAACACAGGGCTCAATCTCAAGACCGTGAGATCATGACCTGAGCCAAAGCCAAGTCAGACCCTTAACCGACCGAGCCATCCAGGTGCCCCTTGAGCATCTTTTCATGTTTTATATATTTTATCCATCTTTGATACATATTTATTTCAGCCAGAAATTGTCTGGTACCAGCTATACCACTGTGTTTACTAATGGAATCCCTTGTTTTATATTTTTTTCTTCTTAACAGCTTTACTGAGGTATGATTGACATACAACAAACATATATATGTGAACTGTACAATTTGATGTGTTCTAACACGTGCCTATTCTGAGAAGCTATCATCAAAATCAATACAATGAGCATAGCTATTACCCCCCCAAAGTTTCCTTTTGTCTCTTTGTAATTTCTCCTTCCTAAGACAATTACTGATCTATTCTCTGTAATTATAAATTAGTTTGAATTTTCCAGAATTTTATATAAATGGAACCATACTATAAGTACTCGTACTGATACGTCCTCTTTCACTTAGTATAATCATTTTGAATTTCGTTTATGTTGTGTGTGTCAATATATCCTTTCATTTTATTGCTATTTATATCATATATAAATACCATAATTTATTAAGTCTTTAAAAATTGTTTAAATTCAAATTGCAGTTCATGGCACACACACACACACACACACACACACAGACCACTTAGAATTATACCTGGCAATGTTCTCTAAAGTTTCAGAGAATATTTCCTTTAAAAAAACTTATAGCTCATCATTTTGAGATAAAATTACTGGTACAACATATCTACAGCATTTTAATTAGATTGATCATTTCCAGGTTGATATTTTTGATGTATTATGTCATGCCTTGAGAAATAATCACATGAAAGGCAATATTAGCTACTTTTGCCTGAGACTTAATCTAAAAAATTAATGCGGGTATAGTACCATCCTCTAAAATATTGAGCCATTTAATTTTAACAGATGCATTTTTTTTTTCCTTTCCTACAGGGAACCTCTTCTGAAAACTCTGGAGGTGGAAAATACTTTGAAAACAAAATAAGTGAAATATTAAAAATGTTCCTCACCACAGCTGAGTAAGACTATTTTCTAAAGTTTGAAAACAGGATGGATACATTTAAAATTCAACAAGTGTTAACAAATGGATTATGTATTTATATACCAGGATGATCTGAGGTATAATAAGGTTATAAAAGCTGTGATGTGTTTTTGATAAACTGCAGTATCAATTTTATTATCTACTATTTAGGAAAATGTAGAGTTAATCAAATTATGTGGTTCATTGTGAATGAAACCACCCATTAAAAAATCTCTGTAGCATCATCATAAGAAGAAACATTTCATTCATTTTTTTTCCCTTTTAACCATGCTGCACTGGTTAAAAGTTTTAATGTAGTCAGAGGATTATGTTCTGTGATGTAACGATCATTGGATCCTTTGACAATAGCATATTTTAAAGGTAAATCTCTGTTCTACATGGCTGTTACATTCAGTAAGAAAATATAGTATTATTGTAAAAATTATAAAACATTAGTGCATGTAAAAGTTAGTGTTTATTTGTTGCAAGCAAGAAAAGTTGAGTATAACTATTTTAAGCAAAATGGAATTTATTGGAAACAGATGGAATGTCTTAGCATTTGGAAGAAAGCAAGTGTGAACCAGGGATGCTCTTACGGTACATTTAGTGGAACTAAATGCACAGTTATAGAAATATGAGATACTTAGGGCTAGATGTAGGATACGTCATTGGAACAAGTGACTAACAGAAAAAAGCCTTATTTTAAGTCCTTTTCTATAAGAGTGAGAACTAGCATTGTTGAATCAGGAAAGGTCTTACTGAAAATGGATAACTTGAGGAGGGTTTAATAAAATAACTATTTCCAATGATGTGGACTCTTTACAAAAGGCTCTTATTGTCTAATAGATGCTATTAAAGGTAACAGTCCCCAGAACCTGAATGAAAGAGTCTTATAGAGAAAGCTGCCTTGAAATGAACTGTAACTTCAACATGGGATCAAACCATCCCATGAGACTCCACAGAGGAGTCAGGAGAATAAGCCTGACCTCACTTCTCCCTCACTCCAGACCCCAACACGAACGTTGCTTTAGGTACCTCCTACTGGTAGCCAAAGTCAAGGGAGGCCATTAATAAAGGCAATACCAGTAAATATGCTGAGGGGAGAGCAGATTGGAGAAAGATGGAGAATGTCCTGAGTTGGGGAAGATATCTAGCACAATTTTGAAGCATGGAGAACTATCCTTGCTTATCTCTTATACATCAGTCTCTGGTAGTCTAGGTAAAGCTGTCTTTTTAAAGTATGAATTAGAGGAAAGAAATATGGTCTGCCTGTATACAAAGACGATATTAAAAAGTAAGAAAATAGCAGTATACATTTCTTAGATATGAGGAAAACTCATCAGTAAAATCTTTCCAAAAATTGCATTAAAAAGCAAGATAAAACACCCAATCTGAGCTAAAAACAAAACAAAAATATGAAATAATCATTGTTATTCAGGAACATGAAATGCAAAATTAAGAGAAGTTCAGAGAAAAGATGACCAGTTAATAAAGAATATTAAAAATGGAACTGATAGATTTAGCAAAAAAAAAAAATTGAAGCAATAGGCAAAATTATATTTAGGAAATAAACACTATATTTCAAGAAGCCCAAAGGAGAATAGACACTGTGGAAACTTCAGTTAGTGTCATTGAGAATAGTATAATAAAAGTGAAGAAAATGAAGCAAAAGTAAAATGAAGGAAAAGATTTAGAGAGAAAATAATACATAGAAAAGATATGCAAGGGAGTGCAAAAGAGATACATCACACCTATAACTGGAGTTATAAACCATGAGCCTTGAGATAGGTAGATGATTGATAGATAAATAGATAGATGATATATAGGGAGATATAAGTAGATGGATAGAAAGATAGAGAGGCAAGCATGTGTTTTTTCAAGGTTCTGGTAACTTTTCTTTCTCCTTGTCCCTTCAGGCCTTGGGGTCCATAGTGGCCTATTGTTACTACCCCCTGGATACTTCAGCATCCCTTGTAGTTTCCTTAAATATTATAAATGTCTTTTAAAAATAGTATTTTTACTAAACTTTTCTTGCAATCTTCCTGATTGATACAGCTCCCAAATTTGTATCTCTAGCTATAACCTTCCTCAAGAACCCCAACTTTGTACACTAAACGCTCACTTGATATTTCCTCTTGGAAGTCATTTTGGAAACACCTCAAAATCCACACACACAAAACTGAACTTCTGGAATTCCCCCAAACACCATCTCTGCCAGTGTCTTCCCCATGTTAGTTAATGGCAACTTCATCTGTGGAGTTGCTTAAGCCAAAATCTTTCTCTTGGTCCTCATTCCTAATACTCATCAGACATACCACTGGATTATATTCAAAATACATTCAGAATATGATAATTTCTCATCTCCTTCACTACCAATTCCCTGAGCTAAGATGTATAAGACACTCAGAGAAAATTGCAAAACTTGACTTAAAAGTCATTAAAGATGAGATTAATAAAGGGGCTAATACATGTTTTTAGATTAGAAGACTCAATATTATCAAATATAATCTATATAACATATAGATTCAATATAATTACAATAAAATTCCCATCTTTTTTTAAGATTTTATTTATTTATTTTAGAGAGAGAGAGCATGAGCTGGGGGAGGGGCAGAGAAAAAGAATCTCAAGCAGAGTCCCCGCTGAGCACAGAGCCCCACACGGGGCTCGTGACATAGAGATCATGACCTGAGCCAAAATCAAGAGTTGGACACTTAACTGACTGAGCCACCCAGGTGCCCCTAAAATTCCCATCTTTTAAGAGGTAGAAATTCTATGCTTTATGTAGAAGACAAAGGTCTAATTATAGCTAGATACTCTTAGGAAGAATAGAGGAATAGGTAAAACTTACACAGATCAAAACTTATTCTAAATCTATAGAAACTATGAAAATTTAGTGTTAATACAAGAAGAATAAAATATACCAAATTAGAAAAAAATGTTGAACACATAAACAGACCAATGCATGTATGGACAATTGATAATTGATGAAGGTAACATTGAAGAGAAGTAGGTAAAAGAAGGTCTTCACATTAAATGATGCAGGAAAAAAGAGAAAAACAATTCTTCTAATGATACACAAAAATTAACTTCAGATGGATTAAAAATCTAGTCTTGAGATTGAGAAAGGATTTCTTAACTAAGACTTTAATACACAATAGCGTAAAGGAAAATACTGATAAATTGTCTACATTAAAATGAAAATCCGCCACTCCTCAAAAGTTATCAGTGTCATGTCTCTAGAAAGGCCAGCATTTAAAATATATGAAGAATTTCTTTTTTTTTAAAAGATTTTATTTATTTATTTGAGAGAGAGAATGAGAGAGAGAGAGAGCACATGAGAGGGGGGAGGGTCAGAAGGAGAAGCAGACTCCCTGCCGAGCAGGGAGCCCGATGTGGGACTCCATCCCGGGACTCCAGGATCATGACCTGAGCCGAAGGCAGTCGCCTAACCAACTGAGCCACCCAGGCGCCCTGAAGAATTTCTAAGAATCAATCAAGAAAGAAGCAAGATATGAATAAACACTTCACATAAAAAGAAATACCAGAAGCCAAAAAATGTATGAAAATATTTTTAATTTCATATTGGTAAAATGTTTTAAAACAACAATGAACTAGCATTTTACACTTAGGAGATGGGGAAATAAATTTTCTCAGAATATCAGCATTATTGAGGAAAGAAAAAAATGACAGTTTTACCAGTGGAAACATTTGAATGTTTGAAAAACAATTTGTCAATAACCATTACTCATATACTATGAACAGCAATTTCTTTATTAGGTGCATACACCTGAGAATCTCTAACATGTATGCCCCAGGGAACATGCAAAATAATGTTTGTAGCAGCCATGTTCATAATTTCTTCAAAGAAAAAACAATCAAAATCTCATTAAGACTAGACTAAATAAATAGTATTTATTCAAATGGAATAGTAAGCAGCACTGAATATAAGTGAACCACAGCAGTGTGTGTGCTCATGAATTTCTCAAACCTAAGATTAAGTTAAAAGAACAAGACTCAAGAAAATTCAAATATAGTTTTAAAACAGCGAAAATTAAAATATATTATTTCAGATTTCAAATCTAGATGATAAAACTATAAGGAAGAGCAAAGAAATTAGTATAACTAAAGTCAGAATATGTTTATTTCTGGTTGGAGAAAAAGAAAAACATTTAAGAAAGGGGACACAAAGTTTGGAAGGTAATGACACTGTTTTATTTCCTAATATTGAAGAGTGTATTTATGTTTCTTTTATTATTATTTAAATGTACCTATATATTATCTACTCCCATGTAATATGTTTCGTGATAAGAAAGTTACACAACAAAAGAACAGGATATATTGTTGGAGATACCAATTTATTTCCACAGAACAATTGGATTCTATTTGTTAAAAAGCAAAACATATTTTTAAAAGATTACATGTGTTTTATTTGAGAGATATAACTTGAAAAATTATAAAAGAAAATATTGAAAAGAAATGTAAAATTAGAAGGGATTAGCTATTATAAGTTGTAATAGTTAAAGGACTGCAGGTGTAGCCCTAAAGTATGAAAATTAAAAACATTGAAATAGAATAGACAGGTGAGAAGATCTTTTGGTTCATAAGTAGTGAATAGCTGATAACAGAGGCAAGGCACACTGGTGGGAAACGAGTTATGTTGGAAGAACATGGTTTAAAAAATGTTCACTTTGGGCACCTGGGTGGCTCAGTCGGTTAAGCGTCAGCCTTCTGTTCGGGTCATGATCCCGGGGTCCTGGGATTGAGTACCCTGTCAGTCTCCCTGCTGAGCGGAGAGTCTGCTTCTCTCTCTGCCCCACCCCCCTGCTCATGCTCTCCCTCTCACACTCACACACTCTCTCTCAAATAAATAAATAAAATCTTTTAAAAATATATTCACTTTGCATCATATACCAGAAAAAATTCTAATACATATTTAAAATTAAATTGTTTTTTAAATGCAAGGAACTAGAAGATAAAATTTTATGAGAAGCATTGATATTTTGTACGTTAAGGTTATAAATACATGAAAATATTTTAATATACAAACATTCTAAATTTCCTTGTATAAAATAATCAAAATATAAATTTAAAAATAGTCTGGTGAATTACTGAAGAAATATTTTATCTTTTTTATCTTTATCTATATGAAGAGATTCTAGAAATTGATCATAAATTACCTTCAGTGTCTATGTACTTCATATCAAGAGATTTTAATGTGGAAATCCAAGGAAACAACAATTTTTGCACAATGCAGTCAACACAACAATTTTAAGAACACACACAAAGGACATGTCAGGTACGTCACACACACAAAGAAACTAGAAACCAAGCATATGAAAAGATGTTCAGTCGTATCATTTTTTCCTACCTAAAGAAATTTAAATTAGTGTATAAGTAAGTTGTAATGTTAATAATGAGCATAGCAACGTGAAATCGGCACTTAAACATTACTTGTGTCATTATGTTTTGGAAAGTTATTCAGTACCATTGCATCAAATTTGATAAAAATATTTCTAACTAGTGATCAAATAACCTATCTGGAAATCTATCCTAAAGAAGTAGTAATCCAAAATGTAAGAAAAAATCTTTGAGGATAAAGATATTAAAAGCTGTATTATTTCTAATGGCATGATATTGAAATTTATCTAGATATCCAGTAATGGGAAGGTGAAATACATTCCCTTAATGCGATATTATTCTAGAAGTAACATGATGGTTAAAAGACGATGTAGGAAACATAAAAAGTACTTATGTTGTGATTTTAAGTGATTAAAGACCGGGTATAAAATTGTATATATATTGATAAAAAGTATAAGATGCATCAAATTACCAGAAGGAAATACACCAATATGCTAACAGTAATATATTAAGATGGTGGTATTCTGGTCATCTTTTCCATTTTTCAAAACTTTCTCCACTAGGATTACATGGCCTTCATATTTAAAATATGTAAATATAAAGGTATTGCTGATATTTGCAGTCAGTTATCTGAGTCTGTGTACACGATATGGATGCAACTGTGTGAGTAGCACTCTACATAGAAAATTTCTTGCAAATGTAAGAAATATATCTCATTGAGGTATTTGCATTTTTTCTGAATAATCTTGAACTGACACTTTAAAAATAGAGAATGCCTGATGATAACCTACTTGAGCATATCCCTTAAATCAGCATGTCAAGTGATCGCAGCTTAATGATTATCAAAAAGGCATTTTCTCAGAGCCTGTGAGGAAGAGGACTACACAGTAATCCACCCAGAAAGACAATAATGTAGCAGCTTACATAAATTGCTACAGAAATGAAGAAAACATTCTATATGTAAGCACTATGAATGGATTGAAATCTTTTGAGTATTGGTGTTCTCCTCAGTGAGAATAAACTCTGGTCTGTATCACTGAAATGTTAACCCATACATGATTTAAGTTTATGTCCTTAAAGAAGTGAGAATAGGCAGGAGAAAACAACCACAGTAAAGGGCTTCTGAGCCTTCTGGTGATATATTATTAATTTGCCATGTTTGCCAGGCCAATTCAATGTCTGTAATTCAACAGCCCCCTTCATTGTATCAGTGATGATTCCATGGTATCCACACACCTGCAGAGGTAAAGTTCACTCCAGAATGTATCACTGATTATCTCTGCACCAGCCTAGGTGGGAAAACGTTTCCATGCTTTGGAAAGAATACAGGACTTTAATTTGCAGAAATATTTTTAAAGTATGTTATTTTAAAACTGAAAGGTCCTTGTTGGCTGCATTAGATATTTGCTTTAACATTTTTTTCTAATAAGTTAAATTCAACACAAAGTAGATTCATCTTGTATTTCATCCAACAATTTCTCACTAAAAAAAAAACAACCGTAGAATACATGTAAAACTAACATTATGAGAAAAGTCTCTGGGCTTTTTCTTTTTTTTTTGTGATATGTATAGGCATTTTCCAAATGTATACAGTATCTTACTGTTTTTACATTTATTCAGTACTTCCAGCTCTATGTATGATCCAAATTCAGTTTATCTTTACTTTAAAAATGAGCATTCATCCATCAGAAAATAGTTTATGTAACACCTACAGTATGCACAGGGAATACAGTAATGAATTAAATAGACAAAGACCCTGCCCTCATGGAACTTAACATTTTAGTGGAAGTGGGAGAACATTGAAATTATGCCAAAAATGATATAAACACAGTGTTAGTAGCAAATGCTATGAAGAAAAGAATGTCAGGGATGGAGAAAGAGAGACTGTTCAGGGAAAAACTCTCTGAATCAATGACATTTGAGTAGAGCTCTGAATGATGTAATGTGGGGGAAGAATATTCTAGGGAGAAGGAATATCACGTCCAAGAGTACTGAGAGAAGTAGACCAGGCTGTCTATAGCAGAGCAAATGGGAGGGAGAGTAGGAACTGACAAGTACAGAGAGTATGTGAGGGAGGTTATGTAGATATTATTATGTTTTAAATATAACTCTTTAAGTTTTTCATATGCGCTCATTACTCATTAAATAGAAAAACACTCGCAAACAAAGAAACGAAAATCACGCTCTTGTGAATTTTGGGAGGGGGTGATGAATGTATAAATTATGGTTATTTTGTTCTCACCATGCTCAAACAATCATGCCCAACATGGTTCATGACATGTAGCACTGTGCATACAGTTTGCATGCGCCAGACTTAAGATTTTACTGCACGGGGAGGGATAAGTGAATGCCCCACAGTGTCACCTGATATTTTTGAAGTGAGGACATTTCCATAGCAGTTGGAGACACAAAGACACTGGTGTTAGAAAAGTCAGACATGTGTTTCTAAATAAGTCAGGATTTATTTAACTTTTATTTTCATCAGAGCTACAGCCAATCATTCATCAGAGATTTGAACCCTGCCAAACAAGCCCCTCCAGGCTCACTTGGAAAGGCTTGCATACTCCTTTCCACACCGGGTGGGCTCAGAATGAAGCACAACTCTGGGAGCTGCCAATATTTATACATTCAATTCAGTTCTTTTATCTGAAAGTGAGACCAGTCAGGGAAAGAGAAGCAGATTTTTAACATCTTGTTTCTCTAATATGGGGGTGTAGGGATTGCAGGTCTACATTCGCTTCACTGACTTCCACTTAAACCATGTTAAATACAGGACAAAAATAAAACAGAAAATTTCATGCAATGTATGTTCAGGGACTTTACAAAATATGTATAATTTTTACAGCTCTGTCTTATAAGGCTGCTATAAACAATGGGACAGTTGGAGTATCATTTGGGTGTAGTATCTTTCATCATTCTTTACTGATGATTGTGTTATTTAATTTGTAAAGATGTTAAAGGAGCATTATCTATTTGTGTTAAGTTACTTAAAACTCCTTGGGATACAGCATAATAAATGTATCCTAAAATATTCTATGCAAACTGTCCATATTTCTCTATCATGAAAAAGTAAGCTGTAATTCATGTTCAGTCCAACTGATTTAGCAAACTTGAAATTGAAAACCACCTTTGCCTTTTTATACCCTGGTATTAGTAGCCTTCAGAGCCAGAACAACCTGCTGTGAAGCTTGTTTCAAAGACTATACAATCTTTTTTTTTTTTTAAGATTTTATTTATTTGACAGAGAGAGAGAAAGAGAGAGAGCACAAGTAGGGGGAGTGGCAGGCAGAGGGAGAGGGAGAAGCAGGCTTCCCGCTGAGCAGGGAGCCCGGTGCGGGGCTCGATCCCAGGACTCTGGGATCGTGACCCGAGCCGAAGGCAGTTGCTTAACCAACTGAGCCACCCAGGCGTCCAAGACTATACAATCTTTAATTTTGTACTCATTTTCTTCACTTTTTGCTTATATGCAATTAACTATTTAATAAACCTATTTATAACCCAAACAATTTATCTTCCTTCATTTTGCATACAGATATAAAGTATCTATAAACACAGGAGAAACCCAAAAAGCCTACAATTATGGTGAATTAGAAACTACTTCAAGGAAGTGTGAACTCTGAAAAGATGGGAATTATTATACTTCATATTGTTTCCCTAATAAGCTTAAATCATCCTAAAACTTTATCCATTTTATCCTCATAGATTCCTTGAGAAGGTCTGGGAAAAGGCATTACTATCTCTATTTGAGTAAGAAGGAAATTCAATGTGACATTTACTGGTATTTTATTTTAAATTTACTACTATTATTAGTAGAGGTTGAAATGAATTTGATGTATTTCAGAATGAAAAGCATTACAATCCATGAAGAATATTTCTACAGTAGAGATAAAAATAAAACAAGGAGTTAAAATGTAAAAACTCAATGGAAAAGCTACTTGAAAGAGGTGAGCTTATTAATTTTTTTCTTCCCATGTGCTTGGTCTATCTTATTCTTTTATTTAAATTCAACCTGCTTTCTTGTCTTTAAGAAAAGACCTTCAGGCTCCCTTCTTATAAAAGGTTTCAGAGAAGTTTTAAGGAGGGATTTGAGAGAGGAGATGATTTTGAATAATGGGCATGAAATAAGAGAGTGTTTTTAGAGTTAAGTATAGTATGGAAAATTTCAATCTTAAAAGTGGGAATATGAAGCTATATGCTATATGTTTAAATCCTTTCTAACAAGGATAATAATTTAAAATTTTTTAATGTGATTTTCCTTTTTTTTCCTTCCTTGGTACATGACCTTCACTCTCTTGGCCTAAGGCATCCATCTCTCCGGGTTTGTATGTAAAGAAAATAGGGATAGAGAGGTGTATCCAGCTTTTGAAAGTGAAAATAGAATTAAGCAGTAAGACAGGTTATTATCTTAAGAGACAATTTTCCAAATTTGTTTATTTCCCACTTTATCTAACAACCAAGCCTGCATGACCCATGTTCATAGAATTCTCCCACAGTAGAGGAGATATTGCTGGCCACCATTAAAACTTAGTGTATGTATAGGAAAAGAAGTATAGAAAAAGAAAAGCCCTCCATTTTCAATTTTGGAGATTAGTAATAAGTAGAATAAGAACGCAAAGGAGCATATGCACGGAGGTTTTCCTTCTCTATGCTATGTAAAAGTAAGAGTCGTTTTAGGGTAGAAAGGAACCCTACATCCCTCCTCCCCTACCACCCCTGTACCAGCAACCCCCCTGCCCCGCGCCCACATACACACCTCCACTTCTTATTTGAGAGTCTGAGAGGGGATCGCTTTGAAGACTAGCTTAGACCAATCAAAGATCAATTTGTCTGGTCATTGTGTTCAACCAAAAGAAGACCCTGAAATGTTGCTTTCCTGAGCCACCCTTGTTTCCAGAATTAGCTGTGAGTCTGGTTGTGGAACTTACCATAGAGGCTCATAGGCATGAGAATAAGGCACTGACTATGGGAAAGAAAAGATGGCTTAATTTAAAAGAATATTATTGGAAGTGAAGATGTAATGTCCAAAACTTATTAAAGGGCTTGTATCAACAGGATCTGATGGTAAGAGAGAAAAGAGTCCTGTATCATTTTTAAGATCTTTGGAAGGAGTGGTGGAATGAATGGTGGGATGAGGAACACAGAAGGAAGAGCAGTTTGGAGTTAATAAATTCACTTTGGAGATTTTGAGTTTAAGATGCTTAAGTAACATCAAAATGGCATCTGGGTTTTATGGTTCAAGAAACATCTGATCTAGACAGATAGATCTGTGAACCATCACAGCAGAGGTGACAATCGAAGTCTATGGAGTGAACAAGACAAGCAAGTGTAATATGGAGAGCGAAAGAAGAATATCATAAATAATTCTGGGAAACACCAATATTCAAGGGGAAAAAAGAAGAGATGCCTTTGAAGGAGACAAAGAAAGAAAGGACCAAAGAGGGCAGAGAAAAACCAGGAGGGAAAGGGATCACAATGCCAGTGAAGAGAGCCTGAAGAAAGAGACTGTGGTCAACGGGTCAAATTCTGCTGTTAAGTAAGTGTTAAATGTTAAGTGAGATAAGAACGGAGAGTTGGATTTAGCAACTCAGAGATTGTAGGTGACCTTGGTGGCAGCAGTTTCAGTGGAGTGTTGGGAGGCAGAAAACAGACTATGGTGAGTGAAGGAGTTAATTTAAAATGAGAAAAGTGTGACAGTGGAAGCAAATCATTCTCTTATAGGGCTTGACAGAGAAGAGAATAACTGGAGGAGGGTACAAAATTTAGGAAGAGATTTCAGCAAATGTACAGGGTGTAGGGGCAAAGCTATTAGAGAGAAATTAAAAATACCAGAGATAGAAGATAATTGATAGAATAAAGTTCCTAAGAAGACAGGAAGGGGCACGTTCTAACGTTGCTAGAGAGATTCCCTCTAGGAAAGGGGAGGTACACCTCCCCTACTGTGTTCGTTGAGGGAATAAGTTAAGAACAGATGCACATTATTTTTTGGTCATGTTATTGGAGAACTGGAGAAACATGACTTTATTGGAAGGGATTTAGCTGGTACTCAAACAGGGGTCAATGAAGTCATTTAATGAAGAAGGGGAAGTTTCTACTCATCTCAAAATTGAGATGTTGAATGGCAAAGACTCTACATTAACATGGATCTTGGGCATTTAAATTCCTCCCTTCACAGTAGTTCCCCAGAATCCATTTTGCATTCCCAGCAACAACAGATGTATGTTCTAATTTCTCCATATCACTGCCAGCATTTGGTGATGTAAGCCTTTCTTCTCCCCTGGAAATTCCCTTTACTTCCTCCACTTCTGGATGGTAGGTCCCTCACCATAGCCTCCAGACAGTCTCATGCTGCAAGGGACTTTCCCCACATGCAATCCTGTCTAAGTGTTGCCCAACTAAAGTTTGTGTGTGCTACCATCACCTCATGATTATATATTTTTCCCTGATCAGTCCTCAAATACCTCAATCCTCCTACACATAGTTGCCCAGATATTTCCTTCCCCTGTGCCTTGAAAATGCAGACCATTGCAGAGTATGATCATCTCCCAGAACCCATGGCATGGGATTTCTAGTCAGAATATACATAAATGCTTAAGACGACTCTTTGTGGGATAATGAGATTGTGTGATCTCTAACGCTTCTTTTCAGAATCAATCTGTTATTACACTTATATATGTGATACTAGTAAAGCGTATGTTTAAGCTCACTTTAAATGATAGAGCAAGTTAGTCTTCTAATAAAATTTGAATATGTTCAACATTAGAAATCATGATATTTTGTAATATCAAGTAATAATAGGTAGAGGCTTTTGAAATACTAACTGTACTGAGGACAGATTCCACTTGTCAAAGCTACTTAAAATAATGTAAATGGATTTTGCTAGAGTAGTGTATAATCTTGATGAAATGTTTATATTTTCTCTTTTACTTGGGCTTCCCTTTGTACTTGATAGATAGCTTTTTCAATAAGGAATAATAGTGCCCTGTGTTTCTGCTCATGTCACAGACAATGCATTGACAGGAAGAAATTTGTGACCATCATTTGATCATATTCCTAACTTTCACTATTGTTTTTAATTTTGAATTAGGGTAATGAAATATGTTGTTTGTTGCCAAATTAACCTTTGGATAAAGCAATCCCTGAGTTGTTATTCAAGTGCCAAATATTTTACTCACATAGCAATTCACTTTCTTGTTACATGCATAGTCGCTGTTTCATCAGTACTGACCAAAACATCACTTTTACCATTTATATCCAGCTGACAAAAAATTAGCAAACATAGCATAGATTTTCAGGGAAAAACAGAATAAAGGTTTCTCAACCTTAGCTCCCCCATATATACATACTATACTTATCAAGAGTAGATCATAATCTTCTGATTATAATCTGCACATTAGTGCTTTCATCTAATTGTGAAGTAATAAGGAAATATGGGGAAAATTTCGTGGGTGGCTCTCTTGGAATGGACACAGAGTGAGAGAATAATTGTGTCTCATGTGAAAGCTCATTGTGGAACACTTGATACATGTCAGTCAGTTTTCTTCCCTCTTACTGCAGTGCTAACTGAATGGGCTCATGAACCACATGCCATGATGACAGGATGTAAATTATTTTTGTGCTAAATAACATGAGCTTCCCCTCACCAGGGTGTGCTAACAATGACATTAGATGAATACCCAACCTCCACCATCAGACCAATGTTATATCTCCAATAAGATATCATTGCCTAGGTAGACTAGCCAGCTAATCACAGACAATTGATTACATTGAACCCTGTCTATCATAGAGGTTGCAGAGATTAATCTTCATTACAAAATAGACCTTTACTCTGAATATAGAGCTGACTTTGCTACGAACAAAATTTTTGCCAGCACCATCATTTGTGGACATGTAGATAGCCTTTTCTATTGACATAGTGTATCACTCAACATTGCTTCTGATTAAGGAACTTATTTTTATCACAAAAAATAGTGACTCAATGGGTTAACAGCTATAGGATTGACTGCCTTACCATGTATTAAACACCAAGAAACAGCTGGTTTAATAAAATTGGGAATTATTTTATTAAAGAGCTAGCTTCTTGAAAAGATAAAGAAAATTGACAACTTTAGCTAGATTAAGAAAAAATAATAGTCAAATAAATAAAATTATAAATGAAAAAGGAAACATTTTAACTGATACTACAGAAATAAAGGATCCGAAGAGACTACTGCAAACAATTATACACCAACAAATTAGAAAATATAGAAGAAATGGATAAATTCCTAGAAACATATAACCTACTAAGACTGAATCATGAAGAAATAGAAAATCTGAACAGACCAATAACAAGTAAGGAGATTGAATTGGCAAGCAGAAACTTCCCAAGAAAGAAAAGCCCAGGACCAGTTAATTTCACTGGTGAATTATACGAAACATTTAAAGAATAATAATACAGTTCTTCTCAAACTATACCCCCCAAAAAATGAAGAGGAAGGAACACTCCCAAACTCATTTTACAAAGCCAGCATTACCCTGATACTAAAGCCAGATAAGGTCACTACAAGAAAAGAAAACAATAGGCCAATATCCCTGTGAATATAGGTGCAAAAATTGTCACCAGTATGTTAGCAAATCGAATTCAACAGAGTATTAAAAGCATCATACACCATGATCAAGTGGGATTTATCCCTGGAATGGAAGGATGGTTCAGCACATACTACATTAATAGAATAAAAGACAAAAATCATATAATCTCAATAAATGCAGAAAAAGCATTTGACAAAACTCAATATCCTTTCATGATAAAAATTCTCAGCAAAGTTGGTCTGGAAGGAATGTTCCTCAACATAATAAAGGTCATATATGTAGAGCCCACAGTTAATAGCATAGCCAACAGTGAAAGGTTGAAAGCTTCTCCTTTAAAATCTAGAACAAGACAATGGTGCCCACTTTCACCATTCCTATTCAACATAGTCCTGGGAATCCTAGAACAATCAGGTAGGAAAAAAATAAAAGATATCCAATTCAGAAAGGAAGAAGCAGAACTAATTCTGTGTGCAGATGACATGATTTTATTTGGACAAACTACTAAAATTCCACCAAATACGGTTATATCTAATAAAAAAAATTCAGTAGTGTTGCAGCATACAAAATCATTTTAGAATAAGCAGTAGAATTTTATATAATAATAATGGATTATCCAAAAATGAAATAAAGAAAACAATCTCATTTACAATAGCATCAAAAACAATACATTTGACCAAAGAGGTAAAACATCTCTACATTGAAAACTACGTGACATTGATGAAAAAAATTGAAGACACAAATAAATAGAGAGATATCCTGTGTTCACAAATTGGAAAAATTAATATGTTAAAATGTCTATGCAACTTAAAGCCATCTATAGATGTAAAACAATCCCTATTAAGATTCCAATGTCGTTTTTTTACAAAAACAGAAAAAATATTTCTAAAGTTCACATGGAACCTCAAAAAACTCTGAATAGCCAAAGCAATCCTATAAAGGAAGAACAAAGCTGGAAGCATCACAATTCCCAATTTCAAACTATTCTACAAAGCTATAGTAATCTAAACAGCATGGTACTGCATAAAAACAGAAACATAAACCAATGGAACAGGATCAAGAGCCCAGAAACAAATCCTCACATATAAAGCCAACTAATATTTGACATGGGAGCCAAGAATACTCAGTGGGGAAAGGTTTGTCTCTTCAAAAAATGGTGTTGAGGAAACTGAACAATCATATGCAAAAGAATGAATTTGGACCCCAACATCATACCATACACAAAATTCAACTCAAAATGAATTAAAGACATAAATGTAAGAGCAGAAACTGTAAAACTACTAAAAGAAAACATAGAGTAAAGCTCTTTGACATTAGTCCTGGCAACAGTTTGGTTTTTTTTGTTGTTGTTTTTGTTTTTTTTTTTTTACATGACACCAAAAGCACAAACAACAGAAGCAAAGATAAACAAGTGGGACTTTATCAAACTAAAAAGTTTTTGCATAGAAAAAAAACCCACAAAGAACAAAAAACAATCAGCAAAATGAAAAGGCAACCTGGAGAATAGGAGAAAATATCTGCAAACCATCTATTTTATAAGGGATAATATCTAAAATATATAAGGAACGCAAGTAATTCAACAGCAAAAAAAAAAATCCAATTAAAAAAAGGGCAAAGGACCTGACTAGACATTTTTCTTAAAAAGACACAAAAAAGGCCAACAGATACATGAAAAGCTGCTCAACATCACTAATCATCAAGAAAATACAAATTGAAACCACAATAAGGTTTCACTTCATAGCTGTTAGAATGGTTATTATCAAAAAGACAAGAGGTAACAAGTGTTGGCAAAGATGTGAAGAAAAGGGAACCCTTGTGCATTGTATGCAAATGATGTAAATTGATGCAGCCATTACGGAAAACAGTATGGAGTTTCCTAAAAAAATTAAAAATAGAACTACCATATGATCCAGCAATTCTACTTCCAAAGGAAATGAAATAACATTCCTGAAGAAATATCTGCATCCCAGTGTTTATTGCAGCATTCAATTTGTACATACACACAGTGGAATACTGTTCATTCATAAAGGAGGAAATCCTGCCTTTTGCAACAATATCAATCTTGAGGGCATTATGCTAAGTGAAAAATGTCAGAGAGTGACAAATTCTGTATGTTCTCACCTACGTGTAGAAGCTTAAAATCTTGAACTCATAGAAATATAGAGTGATGGTTGCCAGGGACTGAGGGGTGGAGAAATGGAGGGATATTTGGTCAAAGGGTATATATATATATATACTTCCATCCATAAGATGAATATATTCTGGGGATCTAATGTACAACATGGTGATTATAATTAATAATACCACATTATATACTTTAAAGTTGTTAAAAGAATAGATCTTAAATGTTATCACCATACACAAAAAGTGGTAATTATGTGAGGGGATATAGCTGTTAACCAAACTTTTAGGGTAATCATTTCACAATATATACATATATCAAATCATCATGCTGTACACTATATATACATATATCAGTATATATATCAGCATATATATCACTGATTTTATAATATATATAATATAATAAATATAATATCTGATTATATATGTATCAGTACGGCTGGTGGGAGAAAAGTCTTGTTGTAATGGTATTTCACAAGAAAGAGAATTTATGGGACAGAGATTATAGCCTAATGCTGGATGTGTTTTCTCATACTTTGGCTGCAATAGATGTTAATGGACCGGATTAAGTACAATAGCACTTCCAGAGGAATCCTGTTTTGCCCAAGGAAAAGAAAAAATAACAGCATAAATTAGAAGACCTCTGATGACACAGGTACACATTACACTTCTCTTTACTGAAGACCACAGAAATTTAACTAAGCAAAAGATTGAACAAAGTGACAACTTTTCCATCAGAATTCCATGGGGGCTGATTTTTGAGAAAGGAGGGATAAACTTTCAAAGGGAGAGATAGACAATGCCTCATATGTGGTTTTCACAAGGGAGAGAATCATTCAGTTGTGTTTTTGAAGTGCATATGTGAGTGTGGTGGGTGGGGAGTGGGATGACAGCTCTCAAAAGTGGAACATGAGCCAGGACAGCTGGCTGGCAGAGAATGGACTGATATTTAACAACTGCAAGGAGAAGAATAATTTGGAAGGAGGTAGACTTAAAAGAGAATTTTAAGAAGCTTTCTATATAATTCACTGTCAAAGACCTTTAGCCCTCTCAATTAATCAGAATTCAATCACAAAAATGGAAATCACAGTTATTTTTAATCAGATAATTTAATATAAGAAATTGGTTAATCAATTGGAAGTTAAACTGTTGGAGGTTAAATATTGGTTAGGTATTAGAGGACTGGCAAGACAAAATGGGAACTTGAAGTGACACAGATACAGTAACCTTAGGAAGCAGCCACTAAACCTAGGTTTGCCCATTCTACAAAGGGAGATGGTTGGGATTATCAGAACCTAGAATCCTGAAGGAGGGGTCTCAGGGATCCGACCCGAGCTGAGACCCAGAGCTCTGAGGGATGGACTACTCAGTTTGTGCTCACATCTTAGAATCAGTGAGGTTGATTCTGAGAATGGCAGAAGAATCCTAAAAATGGAACTGTTTCTAGAATCAGAGGGAAGAGCCAGTGATGTGACACTCACAGGAATAACAAGCAAATAGGAAGGAGCAAGTTCTCGCTTCCCTCTCCTGTCTTTTGGCTTCTCCCTAGTGCCCAGCAATTGGCCAAGCATAACAGGGAGCCAGATGCCAAAGGAGAAATGTAATTTGCAGAGTACCAGCCCAGCCTCACAAAGCCAACTAAAGAAGGTAAGTTAGAGCTGAGAGAAAACTGCTTAACCACTAACCCACTCCCATTAAAGGGCCTGTGGTAATGACACATATTTTTTTCAAAAACTTTCTGGAATCAGATTTGTAATTCCAAGATGTGTTAATGATCTTAAAGTTCTCAAGACTGAAGCACAGATGAGCACCTATCTACCCTGTAGCCTTACCTGGCTAAGGAATAAAAAATTCCTAAGTACAGTGTATTTTAGACCATATGATAATTCGCCATTATTCTCTCAGTGGTATTATAGAATGCTTACCTGGAGGAGGGCCATGCAATCAAATGCAGTGCTGGTTTCTCTTCCAAAGAGCAACTTTCTTCCTTTTCACAAAGTTTGTGTTTCCCTATCAGCCAACTGGATAAAAGGCAAGAGGACATAAATGTGGTGATTATAGTTGACCCTTTCTCCCATAAGTCCTCCTAGAGTGTACATCTGAATGCTTATGAAAGCTACACATTGACCCAGAGATTTTCCTCAATATCGGGGTTTGCCAAGGTGCAGGCAAGAAACACCTCTGGTGGTTCATACGAATATTTTAATTAGTGCCAAAATGCTGCTTCAACCTCACTAATGGGGTGCTGACCAGAGCCCAAGGGCTCACAGTCCAGTTCACTATCTCCAAAACCTGTATGTACCTTCACTCTCCTTTCCTGTCTGCTCCCTCTTCCTGGTATGTTTTAGGGTTCCTGGCTTACCTCCCTGCAGCCCTTCCATAACCCTTTACTATCCCTCAATTGTCATTCCAGCAGTACCTCCCTAACTTCCTTTCTTGAATTCTCTGTTTTTCAACTTGGGCTCCAACTGCTTCTTTGTACTCCACCCCAGTCCTTTCTTTCCAAAACAACTGCCCTGCCTAAATTTTAGTCCATAGGGTCCCATTTCCTCAACCCACCCCTCTGCCATGTAAGTTCACACAGCTTCAATCTCCTCTCAAGTCTTCAGTATTTGTGTTGCATAGTCTCTGTGAAACTATACATACTGCAGCTTCATTATCTCTCTGTGGATCTCAGATTCACTCTCCTCCAATTTCCTCTTTTCTTGTTCTTATCCTTTATACAATTTTCCCTTCCCGACTTATCTCTTCCCGATGTTGAATAGATAACTAGAAGAAGATCCAGCTGCTTCTTGCTTGCTTGCTCTTACCATCTTCTTCTTTTCTTGTATTCTAGCCTTGGAACCTGGACAGCCAGCCCCTGACCAGTTCTCTAGGTTCTATTTTGACTACTGAAATCTCTCTCCCTTAGCGCCAAGAGCAACTGTTTCATGTGAAGTTGGGACCCTTCTTACCCTCGCATCTACATTTTTATTTTTAACTTAACTTAGTTTAACTTAATTCTTTAAGAATAAAAATTATCCTACTTAAAGAATATTGTTAAATAAACTAGAAGTGAAGGTATACGCGGAGGGTTTATGTTTGGAAGATATTCTCTGAAGGTCTTCAGGTGATTTAAAAGATGAGTCCTTGGGTTTTTTGCTTCCTTGGACTTCTCTAATAAGAAACATGCTGTTTTCAAGATTCTAAATAAGATTCCACTTGAGAAGGAAATAAAGACTTTAAATGACACACTAGACCAAATGGACTTCACAGATATATTCAGAACATTCTATCCCAAAGCAACAGAATACACATTCTTCTCTAGTGCCTATAGAACATTCTCCAGAATAGATCACATCCTAGGTCACAAATCAGGTCTCAACCGGTACCAAAAGATTGGGATCATTCCCTGCATATTTTCGGACCACAATGCTTTGAAACTAGAACTCAATCACAAGAGGAAAGTCAGAAAGAACTCAAATACATGGAGGCTAAAGAGCATCCTACTGAAGAATGAATGGGTCAACCAGGAAATTAAAGAAGAATTTTAAAAAAATCATGGAAACAAATGAAAATGAAAACACAACTGTTCAAAATCTTTGGGATGCAGCAAAGGTAGTCCTAAGAGGAAAGTATATAGCAATACAAGCCTTTCTCAAGAAACAAGAAAGGTCTCAAATACACAACCTAACCTTACACCTAAAGGAGCTGGAGAAAGCACAGCAAATAAAGCCTAAACCCAGCAGGAGAAGAGAAATAATAAAGATCAGAGCAGAAATCAATGAAATAGAAACCAAAAGAACAGTAGAACATATCAACGAAACTAGGAGCTGGTTCTTTGAAAGAATTAACAAGATTGATAAACCCCTGGCCAGACTTATCAAAAAGAAAAGAGGAATGACCCAAATCAACAAAATCATGAATGAAAGAGGAGAGATCACAACCAACACCAAAGAAATACAAACAATTATAGGAACATATTATGAGAAACTATATGCCAGCAAATTAGATAATCTGGAAGAAATGGATGCATTCCTAGAGATGAATAAACTACCAAAACTGAACCAGGAAGAAATAGAAAACCTGAAGAGACCTATAACCACTAAGGAAATTGAAACAGTAATCAAAAATCTCCCAACAAACAAAAGCCCAGGGCCAGATGGCTTCCCAGGGGAATTCTACCAAAGATTTAAAGAAGAATTAATACCTATTCTTCTGAAACTGTTCCAAAATATAGAAATGGAAGGGAAACTTCCAAACTCATTTTATGAGGCCACCATTACCTTGATCCCAAAACCAAAGACCCCATCAAAAAGGAGAATTACAGACCAATATCCCTGATGAACATGGATGCAAAAATTCTCACCAAAATACTAGCTAATAGAATCCAACAGTACATTAAAAGGATTATTCACCACGACCAAGTGGGATTTATCCCTGGGCTGCAAGCTTGGTTCAACATCTGCAAATCAATCAATGTGATACAATACATTAATAAAAGAAAGAACAAGAACCATATGATCCTCTCAATGGGTGCAGAAAAAGCATTTGAAAAAGTACAGCATCCTTTCTTGATCAGGACTCTTCAGAGTATAGGGATAGAGGGTACAAACCTCAATATCATAAAAGCCATCTATGAAAAACCCACAGTGAATATCATTCTCAATGGGGAAAAACTGAGAGCTTTCTCCCTAAGGTCAGGAACACGGTAGGGATGTCCACTATCACCACTGCTATTCAACATAGTACTAGAAGTCCTAGCCACAGCAATCAGACAACAAAAAGAAATAAAAGGCATCCGAATTGGCAAAGAAGAAGTCAAACTTCTTGAGTTTGCAAGGAGAAGTCACTCTTTGCAGATGATATGATACTTTATGTGGAATACCCAAAAGACTCCACCCCAGAACTGCTAGAACTTATACAGGAATTCAGTAAAGTGGCAGGGTATAAGATCAATGCACAGAAATCAGTGGCATTCCTATACACCAACAACAAGACAGAAGAAAGAGAAATTAAGGAGTCGATCCCATTTACAATTGCACCCAAAACCGTAAGATACCTAGGAATAAATCTAACCAAAGAGGCAAAGAATCTGTACTCAGAAAACTATAAAATGCTCATGAAAGAAATTGAGGAAGACACAAAGAAATAGAAAAAAGTTCCATGCTCATGGATTGGAAGAACAAATACTGTGAAGATGTCAATGCTACCTAGAGCAATCTACACATTCAATGCAATCCCTATCAAAATACCATCAACTTTTTTCAGAGAAATGGAACAAATAATCCTAAAATTTGTATGGAACCAGAAAAGACCCTGAATAGCCAGAGGAATGTTGAAAAAGAAAAGCAAAGCTGGTGGCATCACGATTCTGGACTTCAAGCTCTATTAAAAAGCTGTAATCATCAAGACAGTATGGTACTGGCACAAAAACAGACACATAGATCAATGGAACAGAATAGAGAGCCCAGAAATGGACCCTCAACTCTATGGTCAACTAATCTTTGACAAAGCAGGAAAGAATGTCCAGTGCAAAAAAGACAGTCTCTTCAACAAATGGTGTTGGGGAAATTGGACAGCCACATGCAGAAGAATGAAACTGGACCATTTCCTTACACCACACACAAAAATAAACTCAAAATGGTTGAAAGACCTAAATGTGAGACAGGAGTTCATCAAAATCCTAAAGGAAAATACAGGCAGCAACCTCTTCAACCTCAGCTGCAGCAACTTCTTCCTAGAAACTTCGCCAAAGGCAAGGGAAACAAGGGCAAAAATGAACTATTGGTACTTCATCAAGATAAAAAGCTTTTGCACAGCAAAGGAAACAGTCAACAAAACCAAAAGACAACTGACAAAATGAGAGAAGAGATTTGCAAATGACATATCAGATAAAGGGCTAGTATCCAAAATCTATAAAGAACTTCTCAAACTCAACCCCCAAAGAACAAATGATCCAATCAAGAAATGGGCAGAAGGCATGAACAGACATTTTCCCAAAGAGGACATCCAAATGGCCAACAGACACATGAAAAAGTGCTCAACATCGCTCGGCATCAGGGAAATCCAGATCAAAACCTCAGTGAGATACCACCTCACACCAGTCAGAATGGCTAAAATTAACAAGTCAGGAAATGACAGATGTTGGTGGAGATGCAGAGAAAGGGGAAACCTCCTACACTGTTGATGGGAATGCAAGCTGGTGCAGCCACTCTGGAAAACAGTATGGAGGTTCCTCAAAAAGTTGAAAATAGAGCTAGCAATTGAACTACTGGGTATTTACCCCAAAGATACAAATGTCGTGACCCAAAGGGGTACATGTACCCCAATGTTTATAGCAGCAATGTCCATAATAGCCAAACTATGGAAAGAGCCAAGATGTCCATCAACAGATGAATGGATAAAGAAGATGTGGTACACACACACACACACACACACACAGTGGAGTATTATGCAGCCATCAAAAGGAATGAAATCTTGCCATTTGCAACAGCATGGATGGAACTGGAGGGTATTATGCTGAGCGAAATAAGTCAATCAGAGAAGGACATGTATCATATGATCTCACTGATATGAGGAATTCTTAATCTCAGGAAACAAACTGAGGGTTGCTGGAGTGGTGGGGGGTGGGAGGGGTGGGGTGGCTGGGTGATAGGCATTGGGGAGGGTATGTGCTCTGGTGAGTGCTGTGAATTGTGTAAGACTGTTGAATCACAGACCTGTACCTCTGAAACAAATAATACATTATATGTTAAAAAAAAAAGATAGTAGGAAGGGAAAAATGAAGGGGGGGGAAATTGGAGGGGGAGATGAACCATGAGAGACTGTGGACTCTGAGAAACAAGCTGAGGGTTCTAGAAGGGAGGGGTTGGGGGGATGGATTAGCCTGGTGATGGGTATTAAAGAGGGCACATATTGAATGGAGCACTGGGTATTATACGAAAACAATGGATCGTGGATCACCATATCAAAAACTAATGATGTAATGTATGGTGATTAACATAACATAATAAAATTTTTAAAAATGCAAAAAAAAAAAAAAGATTCCACTTGAGAAAGTAATCCCTCAGGGAAAAGATGATCTAGAGACCTTTGATAAAGTTTTTGATGCTACTTGGTGATTTTACAATTTGTCTGAACTCCCTTTCAGGGTAAAAGGAAGTCTGAGACACCGAGCTAGGGCAACAGCCTTGAGGGTATGTAGGGGTTGCAGTGATGAGGGCCAAAGAATCTGACGCCAAGAATTATTGCAGAAGCTGCACAGGCCTAGGCACTTATAGTGAAGACCAGGATCCAAAATAGCAGAGAGAAACATACACAGAGCACAAGTGTTAGAACCCCAAGAATACAGAGCAGAACAGGAAAGCTAAGGATGGTGAGCATTGGTGCTACCTGGAAAGATGCTCTGTGGCAGTGAAGGATAATAACAGGAACTTTCTTTGGGCTGCTGCAGTTCCAGCCTTCCTGCAGTTACAAGGAGGCTGTTAAGAGGGTGGAGGGCACACATTTAATGGCACAGACAATAGTAATTTTTGGCAATTGCCAAAAGGAACAAAGTATGTAGGAAAACCCCATTGAATGGAAGAAGCCTCTGTCACTCATTAATGATTTACTGAATAACACAGTTCTTCATTTTGTTAAAGTTTCCAAGGTGCTTTGCAGAAGGAGAAAATGGTGAGGCAAATGGTATAATAGTTTATACTATTGTGACCCATGCACTCTTGGGCATGAAGTGATTCTGCAGTCACCTCCTGAGAAACAGCTGAAATGCCTGGTCACTTACCAGTATCACACAGTGAGTAACCATCAGCAGTGCTCTTAAGTGAAACTATTGTAAAATTTCACTTCCGCCGTTTTTCCTCTTCTAACCCCCTCTCCTCACCCAAAGTGAGAACTTCAGAGTATTTTGACTTCTTTCCTCTCTCTGCCTTCACCCTCACATCAGTATTTTATTTCAGAAAATTTAATGCTCTCATCTCTCAGTTGTCAAAAATTCCCTTTCAGTTTAGAGCTACTAATCCATGTTAACCACTCCTAGACATTTAGGTTAACTATGTATTTGTGGCTAAGTTTGTTGATCATCGTTACTTCTTCCCATCTTATTCTATTAGCAGCTTTGGTTCCGCTATTTTGTTTGTTTGTTTGTTTGTTTTTGTTAGTGTTCTTTCATCATTTTCCCTGGCAAGTATACCTAACAATATGCTGGAAACTGAATTTTCTTTTACTCTCACAGGTAAGTAATATCTTCGGTGAGGTCAGTCTTCTTCCCAGTACTGAGAGGTTATTCCATTGTCTTCTAGCTTCAAATGTTCAAATGTATGTGTCTTTTTTCATATAGTATGCCTATAACACAGTCAGTAAGCCCTTTTTGCCCTTTTTCTTTTAACGCTACTCTTCTTTTTGATGTTCCTGGTCATTAATTTGGCTATCAACAGTGATCATCCTTGTCCTCCAAGTTATTTTTAATCATAACCAATGCCTAATAGATATCCCATTGTGATTTTTGTTTGCATTTCGCTGATGATTGGTATGTTGAGCACTTCCTCAAGCACCCATTGGCCATTTGTATGTCTACTTTGCAGAAATGATTATTCAGGTGTTTTGCTCATTTTTTAAAAGTGAATAATAACAAATATGAGGAGTTTTTTGCTACTGAGTTGGAGGAGTTCCTATACGTTTTAGATATTATCTCCTTATCAGACACGTGATTTACAAATATTTTTTTTCCAAACCATCAGTTGCCTTTTCATTTTGCTGATTGTTCCTTTTGCTCTGTGGAAACTTTTCAGTTTAATATAGTCCCAACTTGTTTATTTTTGCATTTGTTGCCTGTGCTTTTGGTGTCAGATTCAAAAAATCATTGCCAAGGATTTTTTTCCCCTATGTTTTCTTCTAGAAGTTTTATAGTTTCAGAACTTACATTTAAGTTTCTAATCCTGAGTTGAATTTGGTGTATGGTATAACCTTGGGGTCCAATTTCATTCTTTTGCGTGTGGATATCTAGTTTTCTCAACACCATGGAGACTATCCTTTCCTTATTTTGTATTCTTGGTGCCCTTGTTGAAGATTAGTTGACAGTATATGCATAGGTTTATTCCCTGTCTCTCGAGTCTGTTCCATTGGTCTATGGATCTGTTCTTATGCCAGTACCATATTCTTGATTGCTGAAGCTATGTAATATGTTTTGAAGTCAGGAAGTGTGAGGCCTCCAGCTTTATTCTTGCTCAAGATTTCTTTGGCTAAGATCAGGATTTTGATATCAGAATATCTTTTTATACTTTATAGATTCCTAAATATAAGTCAAACTACCCATATTGTCCAAAATGTCTGTGTTCATTTGAGGCAGTAAAGTGCTTAATAGACAGAACTGAAGCTCGGCTGTGTGGTTTTAATTTCTTGACTTCAGCATTAATAACTATGTGAACTTGATAAATTATTGACCTTCACTTGACTTAGTTTCTTCATCTTTCAACAGGAGATAAGAATGGTACCTTCTTCTTAAGGCTGTTGTAAAGATTACATATGAATGGCCTAAAACCATGGTCGGCACATAATAAGGGCTATATGAGTCCTACCTTCAAATGTCTTCATACTCACTTTTAGTCATTCATACATCAACATACCTCTTGTCCAACATAAAGAATCCCAGAATTATTTAAATATGTGCACCTGAACAGTGACTGACTATTCAAGTTAAGGTTCTATGCCCCAAAACGACAAATTTGGGTAAGCACTCTGCTGAAAGAATTCTGCCCTAGTTAGATTTATTTGTTTGTGCTGTATGTTACAATATTTAAAAAATTATATAAACATGTTATATTGAAATAGTCAACCCCCCCCCAAAAAAAGGAAGAAATAGTCAATTTCCATCAATAACCTTGGCTTTTGGAAAACCTATACTTTTAAATGAAATACTATAGTGGTAGACTTATCACTTACAATAGAAATATTGAAACCTACTACAGACAAATTTTAAAAGGCTTTTATGTTTTTGTCTAAATGCTCGTCATACACTGGTTTCCTCTGTGAGAAGCCAAGGTTAAGTTGCAGTGGAAACTATTACTGGGAAAATTAATCTCTACGGAATTTACAATCTCATTGGCAATATTCTACAAAAGTGAATGACCTTTTATTGGTAAGGCCTTCTGGAACTCTGCAAGTATAAGGAATTTTTGTTGTTTGTTGAGCACTTAATTGAGAATACAATTATTGTTTTGTACTTCCTGATTCATGTCAAATTGCAAAGACAGGAAGATATCCTCTGGTTTAGTGAATTTAGACATAATTTTTGTTAAAGAAATGGTCATAACTGATATATATATTACAGTAATACACATTTCTCAAACTTTTTTCTATTTGTAACAGAAAACTTGTTAAACAGACTCTGACTTGGTACCCCTATATATTTAACAAGCAAAAGGAATGTGGCTCTGATTGAAGCTGGAGTGTAGGATATAATTTGCAGTAGTTGCTTCTCAGGTTTCTCTTTGCTCAATTTCCCGGACTCTCTGACCATTGGTTTTTGAGCTGTAGTAAGCAGATAAGTGTGTACTTTGTGGAACAAATGTCTTACTGTAGAGAGCACTGTATTAAGAACACTGACTTGGATTAGAAGGGTCCTACCTGGAGGCTTGCATCACTCTATGAAAACAGGTCACTGTAAGACTTAGTTTTCTTACATGTGAACTGAAAAGGGCATCCCACAAAATTGGAAAACAGGTAATAAATATATTTTTAAACTGTGTTGGGATTCCAAACAACATGTTTGATTGTTTTCTTCAATTTCCAGACATTTAAAGCATTTAAAGTTCATAATACATTTATCTTATGTGTGGCAACTTTTTGAATACCCTGTAGATGGCATCTAACTGTAGAATTTGGGGATTTGAGTTGTATTAATATCAACAGCAATTCACAATTTTTATTGACCCAATTGATCTGCTGAAGCTTTGAGTGTCTCTGCAGTGTATTTCCTTGTGATTTCTTCAGCCATATTTATGCCCAGAATGTCCTCCCATAATTAGACATTAACCTATATTTTCCTTCAGGTTTTTAAAAATATTGTTTTACTTGTTACCTTGAATTCTTTACTTGAAATTTATTTTCAAATGTGGTATGAAGTGAGGATCAAAATCTTTTCTTTTCCAAATTTTCCCAATAGCACTTTAAAAATAATCCTTCCCTTTGCCATTGACTTGTGACGCTTCCTTTATCATTTTTAAGTTCCCATAAATCTTTATCCCAACTCTTTTAGTTTTTATGTCTCAAATTTTCATAACTTTTTATTATAAAGCAACACGGTGTCTGTGGAAATTTTGGGGAAAAATACAGAAAAACACAAAGAAGAAAATTAAAATTCCCCATAAACATTAGAATTTTGGGGAAATTTCTTCTAGCCATACGTATATATTTATAAAGGATGCTGTAATTTTTATGAAGAAACAGCCCAAAATGAGGCTCAAGTACACAAAGATGGTTCCTGAACTGGTTTCTGAGAAGGATGAGTATTCTGTAGCATGAGACACAGATGTAAATTTAGGTACAAAAGTCTAGAGATAGAAGCTGGGGCAGTCCATAAGAGCAGAGAAGGGAGCCTGTACGTCTGTAAGTATGAGAGAACAGGAGAAAGCAAATTAAAAACCCCTGTGGCAGTGCACTCTAAAAGTGCTTGGAGAACAAAAATGTCTACTAAAACATTTTTAAATTGTCTGCTGAGCTACCTTCCCTATAAGATCTTTAGTAAAATCCACACTACTCACTAAGGTTTTTGTTTGACAGGATTCTTTAGGCAATGGTCTTCAAATTTTTGGTTCATATACTGTAAAATAAAATTTGAAAGACCTTGAGAGCATTTTTAGGTTCACATCAGACATTTTTTATCATATGTAAATAGTTTCAAAACATTTAATTTCTGATGAGTAGCAAGTATTGACATTTTAAAATAGAACTACTACCACATTGGTTTATTGTATCTAATCGAATCTAAATATAATAGTTTGATACCTACCATCATCCACTAAAAAAAAAAAGTCATAAAGATCTTCTTTAACAGTGAAGGCAGTAGTAGGAAAAGAATCCAAAATATATCTCAACATATTTTCAGATAAGACCTGTGTAATGAGAGAATACACATGAAAGGAAATGAAGGTTTGCAAGTCAATTCACTTAAAAATATCTATGCCCTCTTGGAGCAAGAGACAAAGAAGACAACTAACACTTGGGATATAGATATAAATCCTTCTTCCTTCTCTCCTTTTTTTTTTTCCCTGCAAAAGTGAAGACATACTTATATATACAATTTTGAATCTTAGAATTTCCAGATGGCATTATTTTAGGTCAAGTATTCTTCAAATATGTTCTAATTATTTTATATCATTCTATCATTATTGTATGCTATTATTTATTTTTCAATATGGAAGCATTAATCTAGAAGTCTGCCAGGGATTTGGGCAGTTTATGTCCAGATTTTGGAGTATATGATTTCCAGGTCTTCTATGGATCTGAACTCTATTATCTGCTGCTTCAAGTTACTAAGGTTGTGGCTTCTTACCATCTCACCTGGGCTAATAATGGAGCTTCCCCAGATCAGAAAGTCACAAAGCTGGAGTTCTCACCCATTACAGTGGCACTCTTTCTAGAATAAATTGTTTCCCAAGTTTGTGCCTACTACTGGGTATTTTCTCTTGCCTTCAAATGGTAGCTTTTAGTATTTTTGCCCATGTTTATAATTGTTTATTTGTGGAAGAATCCCCTGACCTTTTCTCGCCACTATTATGGAAATTTTGTCCAAGTCAATATTATTAGATTATTAAAAATGCTTGTTAATTTAACAAAGTGAAACTTACTGCTTTCTTAATATTGTAGTTCAGATTACTAGTACAATTGAGCATTTTCTGTGTGCTTATTGACTATATTTCATCACTTAAAATTACCTGCTCATTTCTTATTCCTATGTTAAAATTCTGTAGTCTAATTTTTTTCTTACTGATTAAGAACAATCTCTGTTATTCAAGTATTATCACTCTGCCAAAATTGTTTGAAAGTATACTTCCCTGTTAGTAATTTATCTTTAAATTTTCTTTATGATATGATTAACATATAATTTGATTTTTAAAGTAGCAACATCTCTATAAATTTGAATCTTCTTATCTGGAGACCCAGTTTATCTTTTCATTTATTCGAATTGATGTTTATCTACCCTGGTAATAGAGTGAATTTTAGTATGGGTCTCATTTATTACATTTTTTATGTTTCCTATTATTGATACTGCTAGATATTTTCATGATGTATTTTTTTCATTATGACTTCTAGCTCTTGTGATTTATGGAAAAATTATCAGTGTCCCATCATTTGTTTATTATTTTACTGAAGTTATTTATATGTATCACCTCATTTAATTCTCCAAACAAAACCATCACCTAAATATTATTATTATCCCCATTTTATATTAAATATTTCAGCCATATATGAGTTTTAAAACATATGGGTTAGAATACAATGAGCATCCACATACGTGCCATCCACTTAAGAAATAGCCCACAGTTAACTACTCATTTGAATTTACTATATATCATTTCCATACAGTTTAGGTATATTTATAACATGGTATAGGGCTATAAAGATATATAATATTGCTTTTTTGCCTTTAAATGCATAAATAAATGGTACCCTACTGTGTCTATACATCTGTCTTTTTAATTTGATACTGTGTTTTCACATTTTTCCATGGTAAAATATGTATCTCCATTTCATTCATTTAAGCTGCTTTATAATATTCCTTTGTATAAATACATTGCATTTTATTTATAGTCTCATGTTTATGAACTTGTTATTTATTATAATCTATACCATTGCAAATATTTATGCATATTTTTGTATTTGTCTTTTTGTGCATAAGTGCTAGGGTTTTTCTATGATACAGTCCTAATAGAATTTCTGAGATTTAAAATACGCGCATTTTAACTTTATTAGATATTGAAAATTACTATCTAATAGTGACTAATATATACTCCCATTAATAGTGTGTAAGAGTTTCCATTTCACTATATGTTTGCCAATTCTTGGTACTCTCAGAATTTAATTTTTGTCAATCTGATGAGTGTGAATGGATATCATATCTTTAAAATTTGTATCTTCCTGATTCCTATGATATACATATTTTTCAATTTTTATTATGCATTTTTCATCTGTTAATTGCCTTTCATATATTTTCCCCCTATTATGCTAGGTTCTTTGTCTTCCTTATTTATTTCTAGCTTGTTAAACTGTCAGAATAAAAAGTCTTTTTATTTTTTGGGCACCTGGGTGGCTCAGTTGGTTAAGCAACTGCCTTCGGCTCAGGTCATGATCCTGGAGTCCCGGGATCAAGTCCCGCATCGGGCTCCCTGCTCGGCGGGGAGTCTGCTTCTCCCTCTGATCCTCCCCCTCTCATGTTTTCTGTCTCCCATTCTCTCTCAGATAAATAAATAAAATCTTAAAAAAAAAAAAAGTCTTTTTATTTTTTTTTTAAGTAGGCTCCACACCCAGGATGGAGCCCAGTGCCTGGCTTGAACTCACAACCCTGAGATCAAGACGTGAGCTGAGATCAAGAGTTGGATGCTTAACCGAATGAGCCACCCAGGCACCCCCAGGATAAAAATTATTTCACAGTTTTATGAACTGAAAAGATTTTAGACTTTCTTTCGAAATTCAGCTGTTTGAGTTCTTAAAAACTAAAATTTATCATTTTTTCTTTGAGATTTGTGCCTTTGTTTTCTACTTTAAGAAATTTTTAACTACAAAGTCTAGAAATATTAACTACTATTATTTTAGTGATTTAAATTTTTTTATTTTTATAATTAGCTTTTTATCTTTCTGGAACTGATGTAAAACAAGTGAGCAAACATTATTTTTACATGCAGATAACTAATTTTCCTAGTACCATTTATTAAAGAATTTACTGATTGTACATATCACCTGTCATATATGAAATACCCATATATGTATGGCTCTGCTTCTTGTCTTTATTTTATGTTTAATTAATGTTTTTTTCTACTTTTGTGCAAATAACATACTAAATTAATTAGATGGTTCATATAAGTCTTTCAGTCATCAATGAAGTACACTTTGCTTTTTCCTTTTTCAAAATTATCTGTTTTTCTTGGCCTTTTGTTCTTCCTTATAAATTTGTAGACACAGGTTATCAATGTCCATAAAAGGTACCCAGCTGTGATTTTTAGTGTAATTTCTAAATATGTAGACTAATTTATGAATAATTAACACATTTTTTAGATTGAGTTTTTCCATTTTTGGCATCACTACTTTTGTGTCTTTCAATAATTTTTTATATTTTCCCATATGTATTTGTCTTATTTTTAATTATAGCCATTCTTAGGTACTTCTATTGCATGCATTCTTTTCACAAACATATATTCAGTATAATGTTGTAAACATTTCTCTTAAGGTGCAAACACTTGGAAACATTAAAAAAAAAATGATCCTTTTCCTGAGCACCCAGACAATATAATAACAAAGTGGATAAATACATGATAAGAGTTCTGTTCCAGTGTGGCTGAGGAAGTTTCTAACCAACTGGCCCTCCCAAAGTTAACAGCTACAGACTCTGTTCAACAACTGAACTGAATTACCTAAAGGCTCTGAATAGATAAGAAAAGCATATAAATTATGATGGAGACTCAAAACAAGAAAAATGGACAGGATGAGTTTCTTGTTGCTATATCCTTTAGCTTGAGGGGAAACTGAGACAATATGCCAATGACAATATGACAATATGCCACATAAGGCAGGTAAAACACTGATAAAAATCATATAGTTACTTTAGCTTCATGAACCAGGAGACAGAGTTTGGGGCAACCACAGTTGCTGGAAAGTAAATATTGGAAGGGAAAGAGCAAAAGAGAAAACTCAAATTTGTGAACAACGTTGCCCCAACCTCTGCCTGATCTCTGACTTATAAGACCAGGGAAGATTGTAAGCAGCCTAGCAAGGGGGAAAAAAAAATAACTGAATTTAGATGGATATTTCTGATAAAGTCTGTGTTTGCAGCTTTACTAAGTAAATTGCCTACTAAAACAGAAATATAAATATTATTCAGAGATCTATAACAGAATCTGGGGCCTCCACAAAATATTATTCACAATGTCCACACTACAACTTAACGTCACTCAACATATGAAGAACCCATTTTCTCAAAAGAAAATACAGCCAACAGGGTTCAAGCCCTGAAATGATTCAGGTGTTTAAATTAGCAAACAATATCTTTAAAATGTTATAACTACATTTAATAAGGTAAAGGAAAATATGATTGTGGTTAAAAAAATTAAGAAATCTCTATAGAGAAAATCTTTCAAATCTATAAAGAAATCAAATAAGAATCCTATATGAAATATCCAACATCTGAAAAATATTAACTAGATGGTGGTAACTGCATACTGGAGATAATAGATGGATGAATTTTTAAACTTGAAGATATATCAATAGAAGTCATCTAATCTACTAAACACAGGGGGAAAAAAGTGAAAAAATTGAACAAGGCATCTGTGGGACAATATGAAAAATTTGAATATATGTGTAATTGTAGTCCAATAATGCAGGGAGAAATAGAGTAGAGCCGGTGAAATATTTGAATAAACAATAACTAAAATCTCCTCAAATTTTGTGAAAGCATTACATTTAAAGAATCAGGAAGCTCAGTGAACCCAAAGCAGTACCAAAATTAATGAAATCATCCTGAAAATCAGCAATAAAGAGAAAATCTTGAAAGTAGCAAGAGAACATATTATGTAGAGGGGAAAGACAATTTGAATGATTTCTGACATCTCACTGGAAAATATGAAGACCAGAAAGCAGTGAAACAATATCTTTAAAATTTTAAATACAAAAACATAAGCAATCTAGAATTCTAAATCCAGTGGACACAATTTTTTTTCAGAATGAAGAAATAAAAATGTTTTCAAATAAAAGAACACTAAAAAATTTGTCCCTAGCCCATGTGCATTATAAAAAATGCTAATGGAACCTGTTCATTATGAAGGGAAATGATAACCAATGGGAATGAAGAGAATATAAAATGCTAAGTATCTGGATAAATATGAAAAACTTTATTTTCCATTTAGTTTCTTTAAGGTATATAGCACTGATTAAAGCAAAAATTATAGCATTTTCTTGTGGGGGTTATAATGTATGTTGGTGTAATATATGTGATAATTACAACATAAAGGAATTAGGTGGTTAATAAACCTATATGATCCCTATGTATGCCTATATACATTTTACATGAGCTGGTACAATATTAATTGCAAGGAAACTGTGAATAGATAGGGAGGTATATTTTAATTCCTAGAGTAAACTTAAAAATATGCAAAGAGGCATAACTAAAAAGCCAATAGAGGAATTAAAATAAAAAATCTTAAAGATATTCTAATAATCCAAAAGGAGCCAGAAATCAGTAACAGGAGAACACCACCACCACCACCAACAACAAAAAAATAAAAATAAAAACCAGAGGAGACAAAGACAAAACAAATAATAAAATGGTAGACCCAAATTCAACTACATCAATAATTGTATTACATATTAATGCCATAAACTTTCCACAAAAAGCAGAAATTGTCAGAATAGAGAAAAAGTAGGCTCCAACTATATGTTGTCTATGAGAGACGTCCTTTGAATATAAAGACACAGATAGATTCAAAGTAAATGGGTAGGAAAAAAGGTATACCATGCAAATAGTAAACACAAAAAGTCTGGAGTGGATAAATTATTAACAAATAAATGATGTACTATGTTAGCAGATAATAAGTACCTTGTAAATTTTTTAAAAAGTTGAACAAAGTATAGGGATCAGAAGTTGGTAGAGATTATAACTTCAAATGGATTGGTTAGGTAGACCTCATTAAAAAGGTGCCATTTAGTTAAGAACAGAAGAATCTTTGCATGGTCAAGAAGTAAAAAGCAATCAAGCTCAGTCTTGTACCCTAGGTAGAATGCTGCTGGTGCTGATGGTATGAGTGACCTCCAAGTAGTTCCTCAGTCACTGTATAATTAATTCTATTCCTTGTTTCATTCACTCTGATCTTTGGATTATTCACATGCTCTTCCCTGGCTATTCCAAATGGCACAGAGAAGAAACTGGACCTATTATCTCAAGTTACATTAGAGTGGGATCTAGAATTACTCCCCCACCAAGACTATAATCAATGATGAAGAATAATTCACTTGCATGATTACCAATTTGAATGGGGTAAATGGAATGTATGCTATTACATTAAAAAAATGGCCAAATGTTACTAGAAATTTTCTTCCAGTTTGAACTGACACTGCTAGGTGCTGTGGATAAAAAATTTTCTTCCAGTTTGAATTCAAACTTGCTAGGGGCTGTGGATAAGAATATGACTAAGAAAGGAATTCTATTCAGGGGCAGCCATTCAAATGAGTAACTTTAATATTTTGTACTAGATATTATTATGAAAGTTTGTTTAAAGTGAATAAGGACAAAAGTAGAATACCTGGGAAGGTAAAAGAAAACTAGCAATTAAATAGGCCATGAAGGATTCACAGGTGCATGTTAGGCAGATATAGAAGGAAAAGTGGATTGAAGGCAATTGTATGGGAATGTGAAAGGAGGTGTGAACATGAACTGCGTATTTGATGTGTAATGAGCAACCCCAAATAGCTGTAACACAGGGTTTGTAGTGCAAGATAGGACTAAACAGAGTGAAGATAAATATGAAAAATGTAAAATGCTAAGGAATTTGGTATTGTAGACTCATAATGTTTTTAAGTAGGAGGGTGCAATGATCAGATCTATGCTTTGAATTATATCTCTGGAAACCATCTAAAAGATGAGTGGGGAAAAGTGCAGATACTGAAGAAAGAGAAGCTAGTACAGAGGTTTTGTCTTGGTCTAAATAAGAAGCAAGTCCTGAATTAATGGATGGGGGTAGAATGTGTATTTGAGAAATGTTTCTTAGCTGAGTTACCATGAAAATTATGAAATGGGGGGTAAAAATACTTTATTAATCAGAATATATGAATCTGAATTTCCCATTCTGAGCAATAGAGGAGCAGTGTTGCTTTTGAGTAAAGTAAGAAAAGAAAAGTAAAACAAGACAAAACAAAACAGATTCAGGCTGAAAAAAAGGGAGATAGTAGAAATGATGAGCTCCCATTTTAGATATATTAATTTTGAGATGCTCATAGGATAAAGAGAGAGATACACATAGCTGGTGACTATTCTGGCATTTTAGAGAGAAACTAAGCCAGGAATTTTAATTTTGGAGTCCTTTCTAAATGAATATTATTTGAAATTATGGAATTAGATGTGACCTTCTAGGAGAAATGTAAAAAAATGAGAAGGAAAGTGGAATAAAGACAAAATCCTGGCAATACCAACACTGAAGGCAAAAGAATAAACATCAGCAAAATAAAGAATAATTAAATCAGTAAGAGGAAAACCAAGGAAAAAATTAAAGCGACATAAGAATATATTTTTAAATAAAGGATGAAAAGAACAGAGACTCCAGAAATAGCAACAAGTACAAAAGGGAATTTAACAGGGGAATAATAAACCAACAGGGAACAGACCAAACTGTATCATCCAAAATACATTGTTGGAACTACCACTTAGCCATTTGAAAAAAAAAAAAAAATTGGAATTCTTTTACATGTATTATAGAAAAATTAAGCCCAGATGGGTCAGAGATTTAAATTGATAAAAACTGAGGAAATAAAATTAATTAAATGGATAATAGGTAGATGTTTTTATAATCATGGAGAAGACCTTCATACAAAAACACAAAGAAAAAACAAAATCATAATAGACAAAAGGAAAAGGGCAAATGAGAAAAAATGTAGTGCATATGAAAAGAGCTTCTCTCTCATTGTACAGAAAGAATTTCATATATCAGTTTTGAAAAACAGGCAAACATGATAAAAGAAAAATGAGCAAATCGTGTCTCTGGTCTAGAACTATTGGAGAATAAGGATGGTGGTAAGAGTTAATGATTTGCCAAATGCTAGATGTATCACCAGTTCCAACTTTAGCATAATTTTTACCTCCTTCTAGAAAATATGATGGGAGAGTAAGCAAAAGGGATACCAAACCAGAAGCCATCAAGGAGTAGGAATTGATGACTTTCTTTAGCTGTATTCTTTTTGATATCTGTATCTAAATCTCTATTCCAGAATCTAAGAAAAAAAAGACAATCAATATGGCTGTTCTCTATGTATGAGAATGTAGGGAAGAACTCATGGAAACTGGAAAAACTGATGCTCAGAGATACATCAAATATATCTAAGTGTGCAATATAAAATTGTTTTGGCTACACTATGAAATATGTTTAAAAATCTACTAGTGATTCCTATAGACATTATAGCATCTTTCTGTCTAGTGCTTAAGGAATAGTTAACTCTCGCAAGCAAAGAAACTGCACACTAGAACAGTTATTACCAGGGTAATTGGGAACATAGTGCCCTTGTTGGATTTTCAAATCAGGGGGTGAGGCCTAGCTGCATTTTTGTATTAGATTTCTCTAGACTTTCACCATGACTGCAAACTGTTGAATAGAATTTGGCCTGGCATGGGCTGCAATGTCCTTAAGGTATCTGTCTCAGGCTGGATAGACTTAGCTATGTGATAATAATAAACAGACCTTGGAATTTCTGTTTATTTTTCATTCAGGCAACAGTCTGATGTAGCTCAGGCAGCTCTCTTGACCAGCTCCCCTCCAAGTGGTGACTCAGGGACCAAAGATGCTTCTGTGTTTTAGTGTATCTGAAAAAATATACAAGGTTAATGTTGAAGGGAAATACAGAAATAGGTAATTGTGCAGTATTGTTTTAAGAGCTGGGTATAAAAGTGTCTTTACATTATTTCTGTATACATTCCATTGACCTAAACTAAGTCATATAGCTCCCAGTATGTTTTCATGGGAGAGTAACATCTGCAATTATCTATGTGCCCAGGAAGAGAAAACAGTGTTGAAAACATAAAATAGTCTTAACCACAGTCCAAATTCTGGTCAAGAAAATGTTTTCTTCTTCTTGTATATCAAAGAAACTCACATCTGCCCCCCTCTCTTCCCAAAGAAAATAATTCAGTACTCCTCCATTCACTGCATCCATCTCAGAATCTAAGTTCTCTGTCTTCTCTGTCAAGTCTACATGTGGCTTCTCATGGTCAGGTGACAGATGAACAAAAAAGACAACTTATCTGTATCTTTATCTCACATCCACATATAGCACATCTACAATGAATACTAATAATTGGGAAGAGGAAGAATAAAGACATACAGAGCAGTCAACGTTCTTTATTGATTCAATGATACCCCTGCACAGAAAAACTGTGAAAATCTCACACCAGATGTAGAGGCAGAGTAGAGAGGGGGAGGTTGCTGGACTAGGCCTTGATTCTACTCTTTGGGAGGAATTACTTTGTCACTTCTTCTCTGTGGCCCCTGGCTATAACTTCTTGGAGCTTTTTCATTGTCATTATTTTCTTTAGCCACATCAGAAAAGAGTTTGGAGAGCATGCCTTCCTTGGAGGAGGTGTTCCAAGGCTGCTTTCTGTATGTGAGAGTACAAGAATTGATGTTAGTATTTGAATTTAAAAATAAAAACCTTTTTTCAAGAGTGCCCTTGTGGTTTCCTTAACAATACAATTCCCTCAAAACTTTGTAGACTTCTGTCTAATCTATTTACTTTGCCAGTTTCATATAGCCAGTTATCATACCCAAAGTTATTTCCTAAAAATTATGTTCAAATTTATTTTACCTGGCTGCTTCCTCATCCTCATGCCTCTTTCTCACTCAGCTTAATTGTGGCTACTACTGGGTTCTTTGAACAAATGGAGTCAAACCACACCCTACTCCGACCTTTGTCCTGAGTCACTTTATTCAGCTGTAAAGTTTTTCTTACTGTGTGTTGTCACTCAGAATCTTTGTAGTTTGGTCTCTACAAGCAGCTGGGTTTTCCAGGCTCGAAAGACCTTGAATTTCTAAACTGTCATTTCTGCTTGCAAGCTGACTAATTCTTCCCTGAGCTCATTTCTTCTTTGTAATACTACTGAGATGCAGCTAATAATAGACAACACACAGTAGGGCTGTGAGGCATTTTAACGTCTAACTAGAAATGATGAGTCAACATGTAGGCTTCTTCTTAAGGTACATTAAACAATGATTTTTTAGCAAAGATTTCACCATTTTTTCAGTCTTAAGTATCAGTTTCCTCATCACATACTATCTATCCTCAGGTTTCATACTTTCAGATTTTGTTGGAGCATTGCTCCACTTCAAGATAACAATTTCCGTACTAGGGTAAATAACATAAGCTCCTTGAACCCATTCCCAAAACCTCAATGGCTTAATAAAACATAATCATTAGTGCCTAATAAAGTAACAAAATTATTTTTTCCTTTATTGCCCATTCATCTTGGTCAGAAATGATCAAAATAGCTTGGAATATGGTAAGTGCTCAAAAACTAATTGTAACTGTTAGTGATGTTATTGATAATATTACTCGTCATGGAGAATTATAAAACCAAACAGATAGAAGCCATATGGTGAACAATAAACAAAGCAGTACTGAAGACAGTATTAGATCAGAGATTTGGTTATAGTTTGCTAGGGCTGCCATAACAAAGGACCACAAACTTGATGGCTTAAGCAATAGAAATTTATTGTTTCATAGTTCTGGAGGGTAGACATCCAAAATCAAGGAGTCAGCAGGGTTAGTTCCTTCTAAGGACTGTGAGGAAGAATCTGTTCCATGTCTCTCTACCAGCTTCTGGTATGTTGATGGACATCTTTGGCATTTTCTGACTTGAAAGAGCATCACTCCTGTCTCTGCCTTCATCTTCACATGGTGTTCTCTCTGTGTGCGTGTCTGTCTTCAAATTTCCCCTTTTTAAAAAGACACCAGTCATTTTGGATTATTGCCAATCCTAATGACCTCATTTTAGCTTGATTACCTCTGTGAAGATCCTATCTCCAAATAAGGTCACATTCTGCAATACTGAAGGTTAGGATTTCAACATATGAATTTGAAGGAGACACAGTTCAACCCATAACACATAATAAGCCATTAATAAGTAATATTTCCACTGAAATATTTCTTAAGTTACATATTTACATGGTGGCTAATGGTTCTCATCAGTATCTTCATGAACAAAATCTAGATATTTATATTAGAAATCAAATGTGCATTCTTTACTCTTTATTGGGCATAATTATGCTTAAGTTAATGCATAGTAAACTACTGTACTGCAGTGATCTCAAGAAATCTTTCCATTGCTTCCTATTTCCTTGAGTTTAAGATACCCTTTTGTCTTCTGTGTATTGTAATTAATGATAAGCTATGACAGAACAAGAAAAACCAGGGAAGCAGAATACACCTTTAAAAAGGTTGCCTGAAAGAAGATTACTTTCTGTGTTATAACCATGTAAAAACTATGGTATCATCCAAAGTCTTCTATTGCAAAATTGTTTCACCTTGTTAAAAAAGAGACCTTATTATGCTTAAATAAATATGAAAAGAATGAGAATGAGGAAGAATCATTGAGGCATTCATTTAATTAAAATCAATATCTTCATCATTTTCTGTGTATTGATATTTTATATTGTTATTTACTTGAGTAAGGTGAAACTTCCATATCATTTACAATGTGCTGAACTGTAAACTTATAGCTATACTAAAGAGAAATTAATGCATGTTTTAGGTCCAAGATATTGCCAAATAAACTGTTATTGCAATCAGATTATTCTATTGAAACTACAGAAATACTCACGTACAGAAATAATAGTTGTCAGTAAAAGGTTGAAAGATATGGGTTTGTTTGTTCTTGCTCTCCACTACATGCTTGCTTTTGTTTGACTAAAGTGTCATCAGGAAAGAAAGCAGGTTTGGCCTGAGGCCAAATATCTGAGTAGTCAACATTTAGCACAATCTCGCTTTTGCCCAGCTTTTTGTTCTTTTCATCTCATGATCATCTCCCTTCCCCAGAATACAGTTACTGAATATTGTCTTCTTGTTTCTGGCTGCAACTTGTCTTTCTATTTCCAGCCTTTAAAAGAGAGGGTGACACATTATAAATACTGGGGAAGTATATTTGACTGAATACATGAAGGAATGAGTGAATTGTATGCAGAAATCCTACTTGTAGCTCAACCAGCACTGCCTTCCTAATCTTGAAAATCCAAAATCAATTTCCCTTTCCTTATTTTTTACTCCTTTCAGTGTTCTCAGTTCATCTAGTTATAAAAATGTAAAATTGTGATTGTAATAATTAACATCAGGGCATAAATGATTGGCCCTCACAGAGTTATTTGTTTTTAATTTAATTTGCTATTTTGTAGCATTTCAACCTTGTGGTAAGAAAACAAATAGACTGTAACCAGATCAATTTTTTTGGCTAGCTTTCTAAGCAGCAAAACTAGTCCTGAGAAGAATGACTAGGTACATAGCAGACACATGATATATAAATGTATTTACTAACTGATGAAAGAAGATGAGAATTCAGACACTGCAATGTATCTTAAATACGAAAGTCTGAATTTTGTTATGTTTCATCGGAACAGAGATTTTGCCTCATCCTTTAAACAAATAGGAACCTACTCAATATTTCCAGATAGTCTCATCTAAGTGGTTCATGTTGATGAGGTTAAGTTTCGATCAAAGCAGACGAGATCGGTGAGAAGTATTTCCCCATTACAGACATCAATAGTGGACCATTTCCTGCCAGCTTAGGGAAATAGGGTAACAGGATGTTGTGTGGCAATGTGACAGAGCAGATTTTTTACAGGAAAAAGGAGCTTAAAAGTTAAGTCAAAAACTGGCTTTAGAATATAGTTGAAACACAAATTATTATTAGTCACATTTATGTTGGCTTTTGGGAATTCAAATTTCATATTACCAAGGAAATACTTAAATGAAATTTTGTAGCCACATATATAAAAACCACCTAGTCTGTAGTCATGGACTAAATTTCCTATTGACGCAAAATATTTCAAAACTTCCTTCTGCCAAATATTCTAATAAGCATCTATCGATCTAATGAAAATTGTAAGGCAGTACTCTGTACTACATTAAACTAGGGCTCTATTTCCGGCAAGTGGCAAAGACATAAGTTCACATTCTCTTTACACAGACATCTGGATTAGAGCCTTTCAATGAAATTTGTTCCAAAAACAATGACTACATGAGCCTTTCCTGTATAGAGTTCCACAATATATTAATGTAGAGACAAAAAAGTAATAAGAAAAATACATTTAGGGGCGCCTGGGTGGCTCAGTCGTTAAGCATCTGCCTTCAGCTCAGGTCATGATCCCAGGGTTCTGGGATCAGGCCCCGCATTGGGCTCCCTGCTTGGCAGGAAACCTGCTTCTCCCTCTCCCACTCCCCCTTGCTTGTATTCCCTCTCTCGCTGTCTCTCTCTCTGTCAAATAAATAAATAAAATCTTTAAATATATATATATTTAAAATTTGACAAATTGTTTACATTATCAAGAACATTTTCGGGCGCCTGGGTGGCTCAGATGGTTAAGCGTCTGCCTTCGGCTCAGGTCATGATCCCAGGGTCCTGGGTTTGAGTCCCACATCGGGCTCTGCTCACGGGGAGCCTGCTTCTCCCTCTGACCCTCTCCCCTCTGATGCTGTTTCTCTCTCTCGCTCGCTCTCTAAAAAATAAATAAAATCTTTAAAAAAAAAAAAAAGAACATTTTCAAGATCTGTTTAGGTATGTAAGTAGTACACAAATCACGTATTTAGACAAAGTTCCTACTATTTAGAGTTTCACAGTCTAAAACATGGTACTTAAAACTAACATTAGAATTATAGAGGCATCAAATTTAGAATCTGAAAAAAAATTACTGATGTGAACAATAAGGCTAACGATTAGTACAGTTCTCCAAGTTGAAGAGTCTAGTTTAACCCCTTGCTTTCCTGATTATCAGTCCAGTTCACTGTCCATTTGTTTGAGAGTCCAGATTTTGTAATTGTCCACTATCAGGGGAGCTTTAATGGCATAAGGAAAACTCCATCATTTTCTCACCCTAGACAGTGCATGGTTAGAATTCCACCATGTCCAGTTACTCTGTGAGCTTAAGACATATAATATTCCATTCTGAACCTCAGTTTCCTTGCTGGCCAAACTTTTATCTGTGCAGATGTAAGTGTATAGGACCAAAGAACTAACCAACAGAACAAGAGCTAACAGTTATTGCCACTGCAATCCACTCATCTCTATAGGAAATGGGAGCAGCATAAGCATGTTCTCTGGTAGATTCCATGCAGATTCAATCTTACTGGAAGGCAGGGTACACACTGGTGGTTTATGTGCAGGAACTGGGTATCACTAGTAACAAGTGCTTGGTTAATTAGAGTTTTAAAGTTTATTATAAGCCCTTATTATAATGCAAATCCTCAACACATATATTAAGGCAGGGAGAGGAAAAAAACTGAGGAAGGATGGGGGTGGGAAATGCATATTTTCCTATCTTACATTTTTGCTTATAGTTGGTTTTCTTCCAAAGCCATAGCAACCCCCAGAGAGAGGATTTTTGTTTGTTTCTTTTGTCTATTGAGTATAATATTAGTTACTGCATTACCTTATGTATCAGTCAAAAACCAAAAAGGGGAAAAACAATTTCAGTTTGGAAGTATTTTAGCTAAATACACTTTCAATTTTGAAAGGTCTTAATTGTATATTGTTTTATTATTACTGATATCGGTGTTTTGGTGAGGAGGTGCATTGCAGTTCAGTAAGTATGACAGTTCTTTCACATGTATTATGTCTTAAAATCAGAATCTGCAGAATTTTAGCTTATACCCAGATTGGGCCTACAGGTCTATATTCTTTGAGTGGTACAGTATCTATTTTATTTGTATTTAAAAACCTTTAACAAGGACATGTACTCTCCATGTCTCCATAATCCTCACCTGTATCTTACATCTGGATACTTCATTTTTTTTACACTGCCCATAGCCCCTGAAAGAACTGAAGTTCATAGTCCCCAGGATAAGTATTACTGTTATTTCCCTTTTCTCCAGAGAAGAAAATATAGGAATAAAAAAGGAGTAAACCTTGAAGGTAAGGAGGTTGGGAAGAAGTCATTGAAATCATTTGCAGATAACTAAACTTCTGAAATGTGAAACAAGGATAGAAATCTATTGAAAGTATAAAGCATAATAAGAAAATAACCTCCGTAAAACCAAGGTCTCAAAAGGCAAAAAGAGAGCACCACTTTGCCCAGAAGGTCCCTTGTGTAGTAGTTAGGATTGCCTTTGGCTGTATGTAAGCACCTAAATATAGTGCTTAACAAAACAGGTGTTTTTCCTTCTTGCAGAGTAAGGATTCCAGAGTCAGTTCAGGGCTGATATACGGCTAAAGGAAGTCATCAGAATTGGCTCCTCTTTTCCCACTATATTCCAAACTGTGTAGATTTTGTTCTTATGATTACAAGATGGCTCTCGTATATCCAAGAATCATGTCCCATTCCAGATATGAGCAAGGGGGTGGGCCAAGAAAAAAAGATGCATTGTGGCTTTTGAGCAAAACCATTTCAGGTTCTTTAGCAACATTCAGTAGATCTCTGCTTGCATTTTATTGTACTGAACTGCATTACACAGCCAAATCTAGCTCTAAGGTAATTTCAGAAAATTAGTACTTCTAACTGAACATCTTGAACAAGATTAGGGTTCTGCTGCTAAAAAAGAAGAGAAGAAATGATTTATTTGAGTAATCTGTTAATAGCTAACAATTAAACAGCACTTTCTATATGCCAAAAACTTTTCATATAACCCATTTAATACAGCTCTTCTCTGCAGTATAAATACCATCATATTCCATTTTGAATATGAGTAACCTGAAACACACAGATATTTAATAACATGCAAAAGATTACCTAGCTAAAAATGACAGAGTCAAGATTTGAACCCAAATACGCTGTCTTCAGACACCATGATAATGATATGCTGTGTATATGACACATCTAAATATGCACAGGATTTAGAACTGCCAGGTACAAAGAGGGTAGAAGTGATGCTATTGGCTAAACTCAAAGTCTGAATACTAAACTACACCACAGGATGACAATCCTATTGCCCATCCATATTCTCCACTCCTCTTCAGTCCATGTGACTCAAGAATAAAAGACAAAATACTTTTCTACAACTTCAGAATCAGTTATGATACTTTCAGCTTTGAGTAACAGAAAACCAGTACAAATTGTCTTAAATATTAAGAAATCCTATTGGCTCATGTGACAGGAAGTCTAAAAGCAAAGCAATTGCCAAGCCTAGTATGACTGGGGTTCAGCTTTATTTGAATTCTATTCTCCCTTTGTTATCCATAGCTCTGTGGGTTAGCTCTGTTTTAGAAATAGATTTTCTCACTGTCCAAAATGGATGACAGAAACAAGGGATGCAATATTCTTCCATGTCTATTTTCAGGAGAAGTGAGACAAACAGGCTCCCCATACTTCTCTCCTAAGAACAAAAGCCTCCAGCAACTCTCCCTATACTTTTCTCCTTTCCCAAAAGCCTCCAGCCACTCTTCCCTTGTCCAGAATTGGGTCCCTTGCCCATTCCTAAAACAATCACTAACAAGGGGGGATGAGATCATATTACAGCATTAGAATGAATTAAAGATCACTCAGAGTGGAAATGAGGCAAGTTTACATGAATCACCAGCTGTGTAGAGAAGGGGTAAGATCTGAATAAAACCAGGCTCCTGTTAAGACTGTTACAGGATAGATTACTGGTGGGTTGAAATTTATAATATTTAATAGTATACAAATAATAGTATATATGATACTAATATTAATAATAATATATATACCAACATACTACATTATATATACTAATAATAGCATATAAATTGAATATAAATAATACAATATAAATAAAAACAATGTGGGGAGCCTGAGTGGCTTAGTCGGTTAAGCATCTGCCTTCAGCTTCAGTCGTGATCCCAGGGTCCTGGGATTGAGTCCGTGTCAGGCTCCCTGCTCAGCAGAGAGTCTGCTTCTTCCATTCCATCTGCCCCTCCCTCCACTCATGCTCATGCACTCTCTCTCTCTAAAATAAACAAAATCTTTAAAATAAATAAATAGGGGCGCTTGGGTGGCTCAGTTGGTTAAGTGGCTGCCTTTGGCTCAGGTCATGATCCTGGAGTCCTGGGATTGAGTTCCGCATTGGGCTCCCTGCTCAGCAGGGAGTCTGCTTCTCCCTCTGACCCTCCTCCCTCTCGTGTGCTCTCTCTCTCTCATTCGCTCTCTCTCAAATAAATAAATAAAATCTTTAAAAATATAAATAAATAAATAAATAAAGTGTAAAATTCCAGAAGAACAAGTTAATGAGAAAATAATAAAAGCATCAGCTGAGTAAGGATTAGATAAAAGGCAAAGTTTTTTGACTAATATTACATTTCCAACCAGTAATACTGGATACTAGAAGACAAGAATGATGTTTTCTTGAATTTAACAAGGGAAAACTTGTTTTAAACTTAGAATTATATTCCCAGCTAAACTATCAACCAAGGATCAGAGCAAAATAAATACATTTTCACATACATAAAGATTCAGTAGTTTTATTTCATATGTACACATTCCAAGAAAGTTATTTGAGAATATACTGCAAAAACTAAGAGTGAAAAAGAAAAGAGAAAAATTATGGAATACAAATAATAGGTATACCTGAAAGTGGGATTGCAGGTGGGACTGGAAATACAAGGATTGGTGCAAAGTCTATATAAGAATCAATGATACCTCTAATTTTTCTCCCATACCACACTGCCAGTTACCAACTTCTCAGTACTTGGCTAAAGGCTGAGACTTATTCTTTACAGTAAACCTAGAGATATTCTGTATTTTGTATTCAGTGATAACAACTGAAGATGGGAATTCTGTACTGAAAGGAGAGATTAAATAAAAGGCTATACACTAAATAGTGAGATAGTAAAGCTCCTTCACTGGCTATGTGCTTATGAGCCTGAGTATTGCAGGATTTCTCTCTGGAGAGTGTGTTGAACCCAAGAAAACTCTGTATAGACAGGGACCTCCAGCAGGAAGATCTTTGTCCTATCACCCAAAGCCCACAACCTCACAAGTACTTCTCAAACCCCATTCTATGCTTACACACAAACTTCCAATTAAGTTTTTAGTGTCTCAGTCATATTAGAAACAGAAAATCAAAGATACTAAAGAGTATGAAAAATTCTAACATGAAAGACAGGTACAAAATTATATAGAAAAAAAAGAAGCACTAAGGACACAAAATTCTCAAAGAACTGAAGAAAACTTGTAACTACTGGACTCAGAGACATGGAAAAGAGGGAATAAAGATAGAATACTAAAAAAGAACTCTTTCAAAATAAAACCAACAAGTCAAAGAAATTAAAATATGATCACATAAATAAAAATTGCAGTGAAGATTTGAACGGCAAAGCCAAAGACATTTTCCAGAAAATAAGAAAAATGGTGAAAGTGAGCAAAGGAAAATACAAGAAAATGGTAGTATCCATTCAAGGAGGACTGAGATAATAATAATTCCAGGGAAAGAAAGAAAACGAAGAAGTTTCTCAGAAATGGTTCAGCAAGCAAATGGGAAGCTCAGTAAATGGGGAGACAGTGCAACATATTTTCACATTATGAAATTTCAGAGGATTGAGGGTAAAGAGAAGATCCTGCAAGTTTCCAGGGTGGGAGTGGGGGAAAGAAGCAGGCTACATTCAGATGTTAAGGAAATTATACAGCATCAGACTTCTCTGAATGGCACTGGAAGATAGAATTCAATGCAACACTGGTTTAAAAACTGAGGGAGTCCCTTCTTGAATGCCCCCCCCCCCAAATAATTTGGCATCCATCCACAAAAAAAGTGTTTCTGTGGGAGCCAGCACCATATGCCAAGGTACCTAGGAGATGTCTCACCCACCTGTGCATTTTGCCATAGTCAAACAGATCTTGGTCCAGGCTATGAACACAAAAGTGGCCCATGAACTGATCCCTGGCCCTTTGCCTGCAGTCCAGAAGCCCTGGAGAACCCTGACTTAGACAGTCATCATAGATAAGAAAGTCTTTGTGGAAGTCCAGGAATCCTGCAGAGAAGTTCCAGCACACTGTTGGAACAAGAAAATCAGAGACTGAACAAGTTGAAGAGGGTAAGAGAAAGAGCTTGCATTTATCCATGTCACCGCTTTCCCAAAGTGGCATAGCTAGTGCCACGAGAGCCCTTCTTAGCCTATGATTTCTCTTGTGGAGGAAAGTGAGAACATGTGAGTGAGTGCCTGGCTTCCCCAGCTGTGTGGGATGCTGCCAGAGGCCCATTTCTCTCTCATCCCGTCCAGAATACTGCATCATGAATTGCATGACTGGGGGTTGTAAGCAGCTAGGAGAACAACAGCAAAGGCTTGGATCATGTCAAAGGAACACCGACCCTACTAAACACATTATGGACTCCATCAGGAGGCCCACCCTATAGCTGTTGAGATGCCTCACCTGTCAATCCCCCCAATGGGCACATGGACATCAATAGCACTCTGTGGGCTGCACCCACACACCTTGATGGGCAGCTCTTTGTATGTGTCCCTAACAGTAGCAAAAGTGAGCTTTGGCAGACAAGTAGTGAGCATGCACATAAAGCTGGACTGTATCTATGGGCCAGGAAGAGACCAAAAATGAACATTTAGCATCGCCTTTGAGAAAGTAAAAGGGTGGCTGTCAGCAATAGGCCTGGTGTGCAGCAGGATCAAAAGAAAGCATACAAGCTTAGGAATCTGCCACAAAATTTAAGAAACAATACAGATGCACATAGGGGGAAGACAGAGAGAGAGAGAGAGAGAGGCAAACTACAAAACAGACTCTTAACTATAGAGAAGAAACTGAGGGTTGCTGGAGGGGAGGTGGGCAGGGGATGGGCTAAACAGGTGATGGGTGTTAAGGAGGGCACTTGTTGGGATGAGCACTGGGTGTTATATGTAAGTGATGAGTCACTAAATTCTACTCCCGAAACGAATGTTACACTGTATGTTAACTAACCAGAATTTAAATAAAAACTTGAAACAAACCAATCAACAACAACAAAGAATCTGCCACAAGAGGGAGCAAGAAGTGTGGAGCAATGTGTATCCACAGAAGATCTGAGAAAGCCCCAGAATGCCTAGTAGGGCTGAAGGAAGATGATTCTTTTCCAAAGTTATTCAGTAAAGAATGGAGGAGGTGACTGCTACTTTAAATGCAAAGATAGCAATGCAAGACTTCAAGGAACACAGAAAGTCATGGAAACATGACACCACTGAAGGATCACAATGATCTTCCATTAATCAACCCCAAAGACATGGAGATCTGCAATTTACCTAATCAAGAATTCAAAATAGCTGTTTTAAGAAAGCTCAGTGAACTACAAGAAAACACAGAAACACAATTCAATGAAATCAGGAAAACAATGTGCAAACAAAATGAGAAGTTAAAAAAACAACAACCAGAAATCATTAAAAAAAAAAAAAACAAATTCTGAGGTGAAAGGATAACTTTCATTTTATTTATGAAATGAAATGAAAAATGCAATAAAGAACCAAAATCAAAATGGATCAAGCAGAAGAAAGAATCTGAAATTGAAGACAAGACTTTTTAAATGATCTATTCAGAGAGAACAAAGAAAAAAGAATTAAAAAGAGTCAAGAAACATTGTGTGATCTATGAGATACCATTGAACAAGCCAATATGAGAATTACTGGAGTTCGAGAAGAACGGGGGATGGAGGCAGAAAACTTATTTTAAAAAATAATGGCTTGTGTTTGCTTTGTTAGCACATATACTAGAACTGGAATGATACAGAGAAGATTAGCTATGGTGCCTGCCTGCACAAGGATGACATACAAATTCGAGACATTCCATATTTTAAAAAGTAATAATGGCTCAAAAGTTCCACATCTGAAGAGAGATTTGGCCATCCATGTTCACAAACTCATAGGTCCCCTAATTCAACCTATTCTCCAAGACACATTATAAAAGCTGTCAAAAATCAAAGACAAAGAATCTTACAAGCAGGAAGAGTAAAGAAGCTTATCACTTAAAAAGGAACCCCCATAAGGCTATCAGCAGGTTTCTTGGCAGAAACCTTACAGGCCAGGAGAGAGTGGGATACTCTGTGGATCAAAGTTGTCCTTTAGGAATGAAGGAGAGATAGAGATATTCTCAGATAAACAAAAACTGAGGGAGTTCCTCACCACTAGACCTGACTTACAAGAAATCCTGAAAGGAGTTCTTAAAGCTGCAATGAAAGGGAACTAATAAGTAACATGAAAATATGCAACACACTAGTAAAGGTAAATATATAGTCAATTTCAGGATATTATAACGTTGTATATGGTACTGTGCTAGCCACTTAATTCTAGCAAAAAAATTTAAAGGATACAAGTATCCTTTGGAACATGTCAAAGGAGCACCAACCCTACTAACCACATTATGGACGTATTAAATATAGCAATAGCTATAATAATTTGTTAGTGAATATATAATATAAAAAGATGCATATTGTGAAATAAAAAAATTAAATGAGTAACAAAGCAAAATTTTTATATGTAATTGAAGTTAAGTTGCTGTTAGTTTATAATAGACTGTTTTATCTATAAGATGTTTTAGGTAAGCCTCATGATAACTACAGAACAGAAACCGACAGCAGATACACAAAGATGAAAAGAAGGGAATCAAAGCATTCATCATTATGGAAAACCATCAATTCACAAACAAAGGCAGCAAAAGAGGATGAAAGGAACAAAGAGACTACAAGAAAGCCAGAAAACAATTAATATTATGGAATAAATCCTTAGTTATCAATAATTATGCAAAATATAAATGAATTAAATTCTTTAATCAAAAGACAAAGTAGCTGAATGGAAAAAAATAAACAACAACAACAAAAAGAACAAACTATGCTTCCTACAAGAGACTCACTTCAGTTTTAAGGACACACATATGTTCAAAGTGAAGGAACAGAAAACTATATTTCAGGCAAGAGGAAACCAAAAGAGAGCAGGAATAGCTATACTGGTATTAAAATAGACCGTAAGTGACAGGTGGTAAAGATACAAAGAAGATCATTATATAATAATTAAGGGATCAATTCATCAAGAGGATATAACAATCTAAAATACACACACACCCAACATTGTACGATCTAAATATATCAAACAAATACTAAAAGATCTGAAGGGAAAAACAGACAACAATACAATAACAATAGAATAGTAAGGGATGTCAGAATCCTACTTTCAATAATGGATTGATCATCCAGACAGAAAATTGATAAGGAAATATTGCACTTGAACTATGCTTTAGATCAAATAAACCCAAGAAACATATACCAAAACATTCCATCCAACAGCAGCAGAATACACATTCTTCTCAAGTGCACACAAAATTTCCTCCAGGATAGAACATATGCAAGGTCACAAAACAAGTCTTAGCAAATTTAAGAAGACTAAAATCATATTATTAGGTTAGAAATATCTCTTCATAATGGTATGAAGATAGAAATCAATAACAATAGGAAAACGGGAAAATCCATAATTATGTGGCATTAACACACTCCTAAATAACCAATAGATCAAAGAAATCAAAAGAGAAATTAAAAAATATCTTGAAACAAAGGAAAATGGAAACTCAGCATACCAGAACTTATGGAATGGAGCAAAAGCAGTTCTAAAAGGGAAGTTTATAGTGATAAATGACTACATGAAGAAAAAAGGAAGATCTCAAATATACAACCCAACTTTATATCTTAAAGGAACTAGAACTAGAAAAGAATAAGTAAGCCCAGGGTTAGCAGAAGGAAGGAGACAGTAATGATCAGAGTAGGAATAAATGGAATAGAAAAAGAGGGATAGGAAAAAAATCAATGAAACTAAGAGCCGATTTTCTGAAATGTAAACTGACAAACCTTTAGCTGGACTAAGAAAAAAAGAGAGAAGACTCAAGTAAATAAAACCTGAAATGGAAGATGAGGCATTACAATGAATGATGCAGAAGTTCAAAACAATCATAAGACACTACTATGAACAACTATATGCTAACAAATTGGATAACCTAGCAGAAATGGATAAATTCCTAGAAACATACAATCTACCAAGACTGACTAATAAAGAAACTGAAAATATGAACGACTAAGTTTTAGGAAGAATTAATAATCAAAACCCTCCCAACAAAGGAAAGCTCAGGAGGAGATGGTTTCACTGGTGAATTCTACCAAACATTAACACCAACATTTCTTGAACTCTTCCAAAAAACTGCAGAGGTGTCTACACTCCCAAACTCATTTTGTCAGGCCAGGATTATTCTGATCTGAAAGTCAGAAAATGACACTACAAGAAAAGAAAACTGCAAGCCAATATTCTTGATGAATATAGATATAAAAATTCTCAACAATATATTAGCAACTTAATTCAACAGCACGTTAAAAGAATCATATACCATGATCAAGTATGCTTTATCCTTAGAATTCAAAAATGGTTCAACATACACAAATAAATAACTGTGATATACTACACTAATAGAATGAAAGATAAAAATCATATGATTTTCTTAATAGATGCAGAAAGAGCATTTGACAAAATTAATCATCCTTCATGGTAAAAACTCACAAAAATTTGAATATAGAAGGAATGTTCCTCAACATAAGTAAGGTCATATATGACAAGCCCACAGCTAACATCATACCCAATGATGAAAGGCTGAAAGCCTTTCCTCTAAGATCAGGAATAAGACAAGGGTGCCCACTTTTACCATTCCTATTCAATATAAAGCTGATACCCTACCTGGAGCAATTAGTCAAGAAAATGAAAGGAAAGGCCTCCAAATCAGAAAGAAAGAAGTAAAATTGTTTGCAGAAGATATGATTTTATATATGGAAATGTCTAAAACCTTCACTAAAAACTGTTGGAACTAATACAAATATTCAATAAAGTTGCAGGTCCTATAATCAACACACAAAAATCAGTTGCATTTTTATAAACTAACAAAAAGCTACCTGAGGGCGCCTGGGTGGCTCAGTTGGTTGAGCGACTGCCTTCGGCTCAGGTCATGATCCTGGAGTCCCTGGATCGAGTCCCGCATCGGGCTCCCTGCTCAGCAGGGAGTCTGCTTCTCCCTCTGACCCTCCTCCCTCTCATGCTCTCTGTCGCTCATTCTCTCTCTCTCAAATAAATAAATAAAATCTTTAAAAAAAAAAAGCTACCTGAAAATATAAGAAAACAATCCCATTTACAGTACCATAAAAATACTTAGGAATAAATTTAGCCAAGGAGATAAAATATCCGTACATTTAGATTTTTTATTTTTATTTATTTTAGAGGGAGAGTGAGTAGGGGGGAGGAGCAGAAGAAGAGGGACAAGCAAACTCTGCACTCAGTGTGGAGCCCTACGCAGGGCTTGATCCCACAGCTCTGAGATATAACCTGAGCCAAAATCAAGAGTTGGACACTTAACCGACAGAGCCAACCAGGCGCCCCAAAATATCTGTACCTTTAAAATTATAGGATATCGATGAAAGAAATTGAAGAAGACACAAATGTTGGAGTTAATGTAGAGTATGAAATCATCCATAATACCTGGCTTGCCAAAATGTAACATGGAGGACACTGGGGGCGAGGGAAGATTTCGGAGAAGGGCGTAAGCCTTTGGAATGCTGAGACCTGTGTGACCACTCTGTCGTAGGAATGCCATGGGGCATCCCATGTGTTCATGAATTGGAGGAATTAATTTTTTTTTAATGTCCATACTACCCAAAGTCATAAATTCAGTTCAATCTCTATCAAAATTCCAATAGCATTTTTAAAGAAATAGAAAAAACAATCCTAAAATTCATAAGGGAACCACAAAAAGACCCTAAATAGCCAAAACAATTCTGAGAAAGAAGAGCAAAGCTGAAAGCAACAGACTTCCTGATTTCAAACTAAATTAACAAAGCTATAGCAAAAAATACAAAAACAAAAATAAAAACAAATAATATGGTACTAGCATAAAAACGGACATATAGAACAGTGAAACTGAATAAAGAGCCTAGAAACTATTTCCTCACATATAAAGTCAACTAATATTTGACAAAAAAGTCAAGAATACTCAATAGGGAATGGACAGTCTCTTCCATAAATGGTGATGGGAAAACTGGACAATCACATTCAAAAGAATGAAATTAGAGCTCTACTTAACCACTCACAAAAATTAATTTGAAATAGGGCACCTGGGTGGCTCAGTTGGTTAAGCGACTGCCTTTGGCTCAGGTCGTGATCCTGGAGTCCCAGGATCGAGTCCCGCATCGGGCTCCCTGCTCGGCAGGGAGTCTGCTTCTCCCTCTGACCTTCCTCCCTCTCATGCTCTGTCTCTCATTCTCTCTCTCTCAAATAAATAAATAAAATCTTTGAAAAAAAATTAATTTGAAATGGATTACAGATCTTAAAATAAGCCTAAAAACATAAAAATACTAAGAGAAAAAATAGGAAAAATCCTCCTTGGAATTGGTCCTCCAGACAATTTTTTGGCATCAAAAACACAAGCAACAAAAGCAAAAATAAACAAGCTGAGACTGTATCAAACTAAAAGGCCTTCTTTACAGCAAAAGAAACAATGAGCAAAATGAAAAGGTAATCTATGGAATGTGAGAAAATATTTGCAAATCATCTATCTGATAAGGGGTTAATATCCATAATATAAAAATAACTCATATAACTCAGTAGCAAAAAACCAAACAATCCAATTAAAAAATGTGCAGAGGACCTGAACCATCTTTTTTCCAAAGAAGATATACAAATGGCCAACAAGTGCTTGAAAAGATTCTCAACATCACTAATCATCAAGGAAATGTATATGAAAACCACAATGAGATATCATCTAACAAAAGCATTGGTGAAGATATAAAGAAAAGGGAATCCTTTTGCACTGTCAATAGGAGTAATAACTGGTACAACCACAATGGAAAACACTACGGAGGTTCCTCAAAAAATTAAAAATAGAACTACTATATGGGTGCACCTGGGTAGCTCAGTCAGTTAAGCATCTGACTTCGGCTCAGGTCATGATCCCAGGGTCCTGGGATGGATCCAGGGGTTCTGGGGGTCAGGATCCCTGCTCAGTGGGGAGCCCACTTCTCTCTCTCTCTCTCTCTGCCCCGACCCCCAGGTGCTCTCATTCTTGTTCTCTCTGAAATAAAATCTTAAAAAAAATAAGATGAGTAAGTTCTGGGGATTTAATGTACAGCATCGTGACTATAGTTAACAATACTGTATTATACACTTGAAAGTTGCTAAGACAGTAGATGTTAAATAGTCTCACCACAAACAAAAAAAAGGTAATTATGTGAGGTGATGGAGGTGTTAACTAACCTTGTTGTGGTAATCATTTTGCAAAATACAAGTGTTTCAAATCATCATGGGGTACTCCTTAAACTTATATAATGATATATAGAATTATATCTCAATAAAACTGGAAAAAATGAAAGAAAAAAAGAAAAACAATTCAGGAAAAGTAATTTACACCCTAGAAATCTATACCCTCATAAACCACATATCACATATTAGGGCAAAATAAGGAGAATTTCAGTCTTGTCAAATCTCAAAAAAAAAAAAAATTACCTTGTATATACATTTTCCCAGGAAGCTACATGAAATTGTACTCTAAAAGTACAAAACAAGAAAGGATGAAAGGAAGAAAGGAAAGGAAGGAAAGGAAAGGAAAGGAAAAAAAGAAATAGAGTATTCAGGAAACCTAGAATCTAATACAGGACAAAATCAAGGGAATTCTCAGGATGATAAGGAAAAAAAATTTTAGTTACAAAGAGCAATTAGTTGAGAATAGAATAGAAGAAAGGAAGGGTCCAAGAAGGACACCGGCATGGCAGGAAAAACAACAACCTACTTGATTATCTGATAATCTTTTTTTTTTTTTTAGATTTTATTTATTTATTTGACAGAGAGAGACACAGCGAGAGAAGAAACACAAGCAGGTGGAGTGGGAGAGGGAGAAGCAGGCCTCCCAGTGAGCAGAGAGCCCGACGTAGGGCTCGATTCCAGGACCCTGGGATCATGACCTGAGCCAAAGGCAGACGCTTAACGACTGAGCCACCCAGATGCCCCGATTATCTGATAATTTGATTATCGATTATTGGATGTAATAGTGTAATGATATATTACTTGATGTAATAATGACTGTATTACACTGGCAAAGGATTTGGGGGTGAAATAGTGATAGTTCACAGAAAACTGAGAAAATGATGAAGACAGTAATTATGAACTTCAGGAAACAAAGAGATCAAAAGAAAACATAATCACCATACCCTATATAGATTAGCTGTTAATAAACATATAAGCCTTTGATTTAATAAAAAATTTGAAGAAAGTGTGTGTTGGGGGGTATAAATCTGTTACAACTTCATATTTTATGGTAGTCAATATAATCAGTAATAACTAAACTAATAAATTTTTAAGATGTAGTATTTTATTTAGAAATATGAGAGGAACATCAGGGGTGCCTGGATGGTTTAGTCCGTTAGTGTCGGGCTCTTGATTTTAGCTCAGGTCTTGATCTCAGGGTCATTAGTTCAAGCCCTGCATTGGGCTCCACGCTGAGTGTGGAACCTACTTAAAAAAAAAAAAATATTGAGGAGAACATCAGGAGAATCAGCTAAAAAGAATTGACAATGATTACACCTTTGGGAGCGGGAATTGTCATTGGGATCTTGAGTGGGACAAGAAACTGCTAATTTTCATCATGAGCCTTAAAAATCTATTTAACCTTTAAATCTATGTACATCTATCTGTTTAATAAACATAAAAGCTGTTTTAAAAGAGATATATTAGTCATATAGTTTAATTTTCATTATAAGATACATTTTAAAAGTGTCTTTTAGATGATTTCATTATCAGTATGCCCTGGCATGGTTATTCATAATCCTACATCTTCAGGTCACCCTAAATTCACTTCTGATGCATTATTTTAATATACTTTGGCAAGTAGATAAAAGCAAAGATAAGTGATTTGATTAAGTCTATACACATAGCAAGTTTTCTCAAAAAGCTGTTTAGTTTCTTCTTTTGCATTTAGGAATTTATGGCAAAAGTTATAGTTTGGAAAATAAAATCCACCACAGAAGTATTAATATTATTCATGCAAATTATAACAACATTCATAAAATTTACGTGCAAGGTAATCTGTTAGATGGTTATTCAAATGTGGCAAAGTAAAGTTGAAAGTAAAATCGAACATCTGGGGCCAGAATATATGTTAATCAGGAGGGTTATAGATGTGCATGTCAATGGATCATCATGCCCTTGAGGAATTCTGAATTTGAAAATACTGACTTTTTCCCCAAGAGTTACCCCTGAGTGAAGTGAATATCCAAAATCGGTAATTGATTTTTATCCTGATTATCTATGTTAAAATTGTAGATTTGCCCCCTTAACATTCATAAGGGTTCTTTGCCATTTCAGGGTTGCCCCCGAGGAACAAAATAATCAACAAAAGTGCTTGTGATAGTTAATTTTATGTGTCAACTTCACTGTCTCTTGGGGTACCCAGATATTTGGTCCAACATCCTAGGTGTGTCTGTGAGGATGTTTTCACATGTGAATAACATTCGAATGGGTGGAGTAGTAAAGCAAATGATCCTCCTCAATTCCACAAAGAACCTGATTAGAAAAAGGCAGGTAAGTGAGAAATCCCTCTCTGTGCATGACTGTCACCCTGCTGAGATACCAGTCTTCTGTTGTCTGAATACTCAGACTCAGACTGGAATTTACACCATCAGCTCCCTTGGTTCTTAGGCCTTCAGATTCAGGCTAGAAATATACCATTGTCTCTCTTAGATCTCCAGTTTGTCAGCTGTAGATCCTGGGACTTCTCAGCCTCTCTGACTATGTCAGTTAATTCCCTATAATCTTTCTGTCTCTCCAAATATATATATATACTGTTGGTTCTGTTTATCCGAAGAACCCAGATTAATACAGTGCTTTTCTGGAAGAAAGTTGAAAATTCAGTTAAGCTGCTATTTCTAAATATTCAAATATTCAGTCAAACAAACTGGAGTCATAGATGGTTAATTTTTGTCTTAGTTTATTTAGTCTTTTGGCTTGAATGTAACAGGAATCAACTAATGCTAATTTAGGACAAAAATAAGTGAAAAAAGGAAAGATTGGTTGGGAGGAATTTATTTTAAGAAATCCTAAGTATCTCAGTGACATCAAGGGCAGAAGTGCTTCTGCAGTCCATGAAGGGGCTGGAACAAGACGTGGGATTCCACTTCATACTCCCATCTCTACTTTATCTCAGGACATTTGTTTTATTTACTTTTCTCTCTACAGAAAAACTATCACTGCTACTCTGTTCAGATGGTCATAACCATGCCATAATGCCAAAGGTTTTACTTCTTCATTTGAGAGATCAGCCTATGTAAGGATGAAACTCCTGAAACTAACTCTAGATTTCTAAGGGAGGAATTTGATTGGTCATATTTGAGTCAGGGATGCCCTCGTGGTCCTGTTGGTCACCCAAGTATCCACCAACAGGAACATGGAGTTATGGTGTATAAATATGGCTGCCATCTCCTGTACCTGTGACTATGTGGATGCGGACTGAGAATGGCAGGAGTTCCCACATAAGACAGGTTAATTCTGAATTCACTTTTTCTTTCAGTAATATATTAGGACCTTCTATGTGTCCAGCACTGGGGAGGATATGATTCTGAAAAAAGATGTTTCTTGCTCTCACCAACCTTTCTATCTAGTTAGGTTTAGAGGGACAGGTGTATTGGCTGGTGAGGATTAGATTTTATGTAACTAAATTGTCAATGTAATACAATGCAACAAGTGATATGCAGACAAAAAAGGTGTTATGGTAGCAAAGGAGAAGTATCTCATTCAGACTGGGAGATAAGTGATGTCTTCTTGTGAAAAATGACATTTATACTAAGACTACAAAGGTGCCTAAATGTTAGCCTGGTCAAATAGATGAAAGTGAGATATAATAGAAATGACTCTAATGTTTATGGAGACACAAAGATAATGTTGATGGATCCAAAACAAAGTAATATTGGAATGTTGATGGGTATCTTAGTTTGGAATTCCCAAAAATCAGATCCTAAGATAAGACAAAATTAGTCCTCTGTGTTGGCAGTGTTCTTAATAGTTTCTTCCAATAAGGATGGCCAACAGCAGATTTGCATAGCAGGATTTGCATTCTCCCAGTGTAGCCCAGCAGAAAAACAGCACCTTTTCCTCAGTGGTTCCATTGGAATAGGAAAAAGTTCCAGGGCTGACTCTAATGGGAATAATCTGGGCCACTGAACCAATCACTGTAGACAAACACCTAGAGTATTCTGGTCAGGGATTGAGGACAGTCACATTCGTATCACATGACCAAATAGTGGATGAGGAGGAGTTATTCTTTAAAAGATATCACAGCATTATTACCTGAAAAGAGAATGGATGCTAGGCAGGCAAAGTCCACAGATGTCTACTAAAATTTTGGGCGATAGTCCTTTAATATTTATTTTATACTTGAAGATGCGATGTATTATACAGACTTAGCAATAAAGAACTTCTTTTTTTTTTTTTTTTTTTTTTAAATAGAGTTGATCCCATGACTCTCTTCTATCAGAGTAGTACCTTGGACATAAAGGATGATTTGCAAAGAGTAAAAACTTAAGTCATCCACACTTTGGTTTTCAGTACACCATAAAAATTTACACATAAAGAGAATAGTGATTCTTAACTCGTAATGGTCCACAGATGGCTTTTTCACAGACATTTTTAGTATCCAGTGAATTCAATAGATTTGCTCCTTAGAACATATTTTTTTGTACATACAAACTTCTTTTGAGAGATTGACCGTCTACACGAAGCCCAAGTTAAACCCCTGATGTAGACTGAATGTTTTCAAAGCCCTTGGCTCCTTTGCAAGTAAGCACATAGTCCTTTTCATAGTTATAACATAGGAATGCCATTTAGATGAATTTGTTGATTTTTATTTTTAAACTGCTCAAATTATAAAGATGTACAAATCCGAAACACTATTTTCATACTGCATTCTTGTTCAATTCAGTGTCACAATCTTAAATCAAGGCAGATAAACTGTATTCAATTTCTGGTGAGGATACAAGGGCAAAAAATTAAGTCTTTCTGAAGCTTTTGAATATTGTTTACTCCCATAATAAAGGAGGCAGCTTGCTGCCTAATAAGATGTGGCCTGGAAGGTTGCTTTATCAATTTGTCAATCCCTTGGAGGAAAAAACACATTTTAAAAACAAATCCAAGAGTAAGACATACATGAATGCAATCTATTTACACTGAGAGCACATTTCTGTACTGTGCCAAATAAAGTAAGAATTTTTGTATAGAAATTTATTCTTCTACCTTGCCATCCTTAAATAATATGATGTTCAAGAATTATATATATGTCTGTGGGAAGCACTTTAGGGTTTTTTAGCCTTTTCTATAAATAGTGTTATTTGTAAAACAACCATAAATTTGTGAAAATGGTAACATGCTAAATTTGTAGGTTTGTCATAAAATACAATAAAGTACAGGATATGAACAATTGTTTTTTAAGATGAGTATGTACCAAATATTGCATGGAACTGACTAATACTAAAAAAAAAAAAGTTGCTTATTTGAAATACAAATTTAATAGAGCATCCTATTTTAATTTTTGAAATCTGGCAACCCTATAAACCTGCAAACAATATTGCTTTTATTTACTTGTAAATAAACCTTTGATTTTCTACATTAAAGTAGTTTTGGTAGTGGCATCTCATTTTATTGTCAGATATATGTTTTCGGCTAAATGGACGATTAAGAGTATATACAATTATATTTTCATTGAAGTTGTAATAGAATACTTCAAGCTTTTTTTTTCCATAAGCAGTGTCCACTCACATCCCTTTTCACTCCTGAAGAACTTTATGAAGAAAGCCAGACTGAAGTAAATGTTTCTTTATTTCAGATTGGTTTCAGATCAATTCTTTTAGTACTTAAGGAAATGTTATTAAAAGTTGCATATTTTCTGCGTTTAAAGTAACTTACATATGTGATTCTTAAATGATTTGTCTTTGAAAGCAGAAACTTTTCAAAATGAACCATTATGTAGAGATGAAATCAGTGAGTCTAAAAAATGAATAACTCATTTTTAAGTAAATGAGAAATTGTTTTGTGCTGTTACTTACACATTTTCACATTTATAGTTAAATAGTAATTTGCGATACACAGGGTAGTAGTTGTGAATTGTGGTTTTCAATATCACAGACACATTTGTTGCTGTGGTTTTGCAATATCATTCCCTGATGCTTTTCTCAATTGTGGTTTTCATAATCATTGTTTGATAGTCATGTAGCTGTGGTTTGGGGCTGCTATATCCATTTGGACAGAGATAATTGCTTATAGGTTTTGCTGTCTTTTAATTTCATAACCTTGATTAGTTAAACTAGAAAAAGAAAAATTGAACTTTAAATATCATCAACATTCTCATTAAAAATGATGAGAAAAACAAATTGTAATAGTATTCCTTAGTTTAATTCATTCAGAATGACTATAATTAATATATATTTATAAATTTATATAAACTATATCTATTTCTAATAATGCAGTCTGGTTATTTTATCATTCTTGCCTTGAATTCCCTGACTTTTGCTCCTTTCGGCTTTTAAACTGAATATTTAGCTGAGATTTATTTGTTTCTCTTTTGCTTTGCATATTTAACCATTTCAAATGCCAAAAGAAACACTAACTGTTATGATATTTTAATTCCAATGGGCATTCCTTTTGGCTGATATAAAAAGTCAGCCAGTTCTGTAAAAAGATCTTTAAAAACCATAATGTATAATACATCCAATTCTAAGCACACCAATTTAATTGTAATGAATTGAAAATTAAGGAGGCAAAAATCTGTAGTTCTCGGTCTGCTTATTCATCCCACAACACAAACACACATAACCCTGCTTTTCATGGTACTTACGGCTTTAATTTGTTGCTTCTTCAGGGGAGGGACTTTGTCATTTAGTGCATTTTCCACTGCAAAGGACCATGTATTCTTACAACCTCATATGGTAACAGTACTAATGGTAATGTAATAAAATTCACAATTGGTCTTCAGCTTTGTATTAAGATTCTCTCAGCCATACCTTTCACAGGGCAACTCTTTACACCTTCCAGAAGATGTCCTGATGGGGTTATAAATGACACTGATTACAGTGCTTCCTGCACACTGAGCAGCCTGCATTATGCTCAATCAGCCCAGGCTCTCTGCTGACCCCCAGACCCTTTCAGAGTATCAAGTTTGGTGGGGCTCATAGGAATGGCTAGTCAACCAAACAAAGGGGGGCACAATTTTAGATCGGAATGGATGATCTCACAACCGGGGGGGGGGGGAAGAGTCAGCAGTATCTGGGGGATACATGTCAACTGCAGTGGAGTTTATTAGTAAATACTGATTACATAAAGCAGCCGGTTCCCCTGCCACTTGGATAGAAGCTTCTTCCAGCCCACCCGGGAGTATATATTTAATACTCAGTAGATACGAAACTATGAGAAACTAAACTAGCCTCATGCAGCTTAACTTGGCCAAATAATAACTGTGCAAATCACTTCAAAATTTGTTCTTCTTTTGGCTTGCAGTTTCCGACATACTACACACACAATAAATGAATAAGAATGAAACAAAACTTTAAAAGCTAAAGAACCATGAAATAGTTATTGGGTCTTACCTGCTTGGGAAATTATGGCAAGATCAAATCTTTTATTAGTCGCTGGCTGCTTCCCTGTGGCAGAAGAACTAAAAAGGATTAAATAAAGGTCCTGGGATGGGGTGGGACTTCAGAACTTCCACAGACTTCCTCAAAAAGTTAGTGTTCTGATTAGAGACGGTTCATTTCCCACCTAGGGCTAATCACCTAGCTAATGGTCCTACCTTTTGATATGAGGAAAAATATCTGCCTGTTTCCAAATTCGTAATTTTTACAATCTACAATGAAAAGTCGAGGTGAGAAAGAGCACTTTGAGGACGCCGCTCAGCATCCGATCCTTGCGGGCTAAGTGGGGGATGGTCCACGTCCGCAGCGGTCTCCTGGGAGCCTTGAGAGCAATGAAATGGTCTCCAGAGAGCCCGGGCAGATGAGAGGGCTTAACTGGCCCCAAGACACACAGTTGGCATTTGTGATCAGCTGCCTCTCGCCGAGGATTTTGCCAGGGGCCTAACCTTCCTGCCAAGAAGCTGGAAGGGCGGGCGTGGAGGCTAGGGGAGGGGGCGGCATAAGTGGAAGCACAAAGTTTACGAGGAGACTGGGATTTCTTTGTGCCCGGCTGGACGGGCGACGCGTGGGGAGAGTTGGGGTCCATCAGAGGGGGCTGTGGGAAGAAGTTGCCTGGAGGGGTGCTCTGGCAGATGCCCAGAGATGACGCCGTGACAACTGCAGAAGGTGGCCCCCCTCCAAAGCCTCCCCACGCCTCTGTTCCCCCAACCCCCCACCGCGCTCCCGTGCACCCCACCCGACCGAGGCCGGGGCCCTCTTTTGCATCCGGACTGGCTTTGGATGCAGCCAATCCTCCTTTCGCTGATGGAATAGTCTCCCCTCCCCGCAGCCCCGGCGCGCCCCTCCCTCCCGCGCCTCGCCACCTCCCGCGGCAGAGAGCGAGCTGCGCGGCCCGGAGCGGCGGCGGCGGCGGCGGCGCTCGAGTCTCTGCCCCGCACGCCGGGGAGAGGGGAGAGCGAGCGCGCTCCTCCTCCCGCGCCTTCGGCCCCCTCTCTCCCCCTCTCCCCTCTGCTCGCTCTCCCTTCCCTCCCTCCTTCTCTTCCTTCTTTTCGTGTTCCCCCTTTCCCCTTTTCTCTCTCCTCGTCCATTCGTTTGTAAATTCTGTTCTCCCCCCTCCATCGCTCTCCTCCTCTCCTCCTCCCCTCCCCACTGTCACACTCTCTCTCCCCCCGTCTGTCTTCTCATTTGCTTGCTCATCTCCAAACGTGGCTCCGCGGCTCCCGGAGGAGCCCAGCGCCCGGATCCCGCGCGTCCGGAGCACCTGGAGTCCGGCCCGCGGCGGCCCGAGCCTGGCCAGCTGCGGCGGCGGGAGCGCCGGGAGCCGAGGGAGCGGCAGCCCCGACCGCGGGCACCGCGGGAGCCCCAGTGGCAGCGGCCGCCGCCGAGATGTCCCGGCGAAAGCAGAGCAAACCCCGGCAGATCAAACGTAAGTTTGCACGCTGGGCCGGCAGTTGCCGGGATTATTTCTGGGGAGGGGGGCTCGCGGGGCGGGAAAGGGAGGGAGGCTCGGGAAATCCGCTCCCCGTGCCCCGGATTTGTCAAACTTTGCCTGAGCAGCGGAGGGACAACTAGTCAGTCACAGACAGACAGACGGCGCGAGCGCCGGGCAAGAAAGACGCTGCGACGAACAGCCTACTCTTGCTCGCCCGAGTCTTCGCGCTCCTGGGTTTCTTTTTAATTCCGACCCCCGCGCCCAGTTAGTCCCGCTTGCTGTATCGTTCAGCCTGCCTGGGCAGCCCCACTCATTTAGGAGATTCTTCTGATTGTGGTTGTTGTCATTGTTGTTGCAATTGACGTAGTGCTACTCTTGGGGACTACACTTTTAGCAAGCAGGGTGAGAACTTAGTTCTCCGAAAAGCTGGTTGGACCTCGGGGCGAGGGAGGCACCGTCCCTAGGCGGTGGAAAATCAGTGTCTGGGTCCCGGTCCAGGGCGGTGCCAGAGCCACGCCAAACCCGAAGCGAAACAAAAAGTAGGTGTAAAAGTTTGCGCTTCTGCCGCGGGCGGCCGTCCGCCTCCGCCCCGAGGGCGCGGGGCTGGCGGCGGGCAGGGCTGGGCCGGGGGCGCCGGGCCCGTCCGGTTCGCGTGGCCGGGACGCTCAGCCGAGCCGGGATTCGGTTTACCTCCCGCCCCGGAGGCGCGCGGAGTCCTCGCTGGGAGGGGCCGCCCGTCACTTCCCACCGCGGAAGCTGTGAGTTCAAGGCAGCCTGTGCGCCGCAGAGAGCGTGACCCGGAGCCCCCCAGCGCCCGAGGGCCGGGGTGGCGCTTAGAGGACGCCGCGGGGTCGGAGGTACCTGCCCGAAACACACACACTGGCAGAACTCAACTCGGTCAACTTTTCTTGTCTTGGGGAGAATTCCTCCAATGGTGTTTTGTCGCCCTGCGACACGTCTTCAACGCTTTGGCCGAAAAGGAGACACAGCCTTATTAGTTTATTTTTTTATTTTTTGCTAGGCTTGTGGTGTGTCCATTTCTTCGTGTTGTTTAAAGTCTGGCAACTAGTTTCAAACTGATTATAGTGTAATTTTAGGGTAAGGCTTTAATAGTATCCCCTCCCCCTTAATTATTAACCACGCTCACCCCACCCCCAAATGTTGAAAATTCTGTTTGGTGTAGTTTAAAAATAAATCTTATCAATCAGCTTATTCAGCGTGAAATGGGGTCCAGGCTGCAAGCAGTTGGCTACAGTTAAGTATTTCGATCGTTATATACATGTACAAACCTTGCCTTTCAGACATGACTCTGTGGCTTTTATTCAGTGGCTTTCTTCTTTACTTCAGTTCCTTTTTTATGCAACTTGGGTTAAAGCAGGGACTGAACTTAACTTATAGCTCAAAGCAGTTTTAATCAAGCAGAGATACCGTTGTTGAAGACTTTCACTTTTTCAGAGTGATTATCCATGGTTTTAACTAATTGCCTTTTACTTTTTAGTACTATTTATCGGGTCCCTCTATATAAATGTTGCATTTTATAGTACAAAACTGTGCATATTATAAGATACGATTATAAACATTAAATGTAAATGCTTTTTAGTTCATGGCTGTCGTCTAGATTGTTAATAAATAATTAATATTAATTGATTGTATGGCACAAAGACCATCTGATTCTACTTGGGAATACTTTGTTATCTTCTCAATTAGCTACATTAAATTTTTTTTTTCTATCCTTCTATGTCCACCTCATATAACTGAAGATTAAAGCGTTGGAACTAATTGCTGATGCTACACTTGTGTTATAGGTCATAAAACATTTTAGTGGCTTATTTGAATGCTGTGATTTATTAACTATCAAAAATACTTGAAAGTTCTCTCATTTGAAAGTGAACAGATATTATATTTATATATTTGTTCACAGTGATCATTGCCTACTGATATATGCAAACATGTATTATTAATATACATGCATTTTAGACTTTTATTGGATTCAATTTGGGGTCACAGTGATAATCTATGCAAATGTGGACACGCTTCTCCCCTTGGACTGTTAAGGAGAATGAAAAATTAAACGTCTTTGAATTGTTATATTAGAGCAGTGCTTTTTAATAGCTGGAATTTTTTGGGGGGGGGAGGAGTGGAATATTTAAATATGGTTTGACCAGCTGTAAAGTCATTTTGGTTGCAGCCTATCGACATTTGTCGCCTTTTGCCTGTCCAGGCACAAGAGGCAGTTTTGCAGATGAAGTTTGTCTTGATGCTCGAAGTCATTAGTATGGTAGGTCTTTCCCTCCAATTTTAGTAGTATATAACAAGTGTAGATTATTATTATTATTATTACAAATAACAGTGCTGCTTTTGATATTGTGGGTCAAATATAAGTTTGGAAAAAAATCAGAAAGAAATGCTTTTAGAAACAATAGCATTCCATGCAACTAATGAAACTGTATATTAAACTTGGAAGCGTCCAGAATTTGAAAATAAAGCTTTGGCACTGCTGATAAAGCTTACCCAATTTAGAGCAACTATGACAAGCAAAAGTCAGCTTATACCAGAAACTCTGAAGACAGTCAATTTAAAGGACAAAAAGGTTGTTGGGCACAGTTTTTTTTTTTTCTTTTACTGCGTACAGTTCTCTGCTATCTAAAATTGTGATTTATGCAGTATTTTAATATTTTGCTTATTCTTTCCCCTTGGGTGCTCTCCGGGCAGCGATAAAAAGGCGACGCTGAAAGAGCACCATTAATTTGCTATGATGACTGGCCAGATAAGAGGAGATAATGGGAAAGATAAGCGGAGAAGATATACCATCAGAAACCCGATTATTACCATTAAAATTCCAGCCCAGCAATCTGCAGAAGCCTGATAATTCCTTCTCCGTTTCCACCACTTTGGATGATAAGGCAAAAAATAGTCACTCAGTGCTCCTTGATTAGACTGCCTGGATTTCCTGATAATACAGTGATAAATTATGTATTTTGCCCCCATGTTTTGTCCCAAAATTCAGATTTTTTTTCCTATTTCAAGACTATATTTTCTGCCCTCCCCTCAGAAGCTTTCTCTCCTGAGCTATTATTGTAATCCTGGTTTGATAAAAAGCCCTGATAGGATGGGAGGTGTTTGGTGTGGGAGCCATATCATGCTATCAGCCCATCTCCTCACACAGCTGCTTGCTGTTGTTGTTTTTAGCCTTATCACCTCCTGCCAATATGCCAATAAATTGCCCAGATTGTTCTCCATTCTGGGGCTGCACTGCAAAATTTATGACAGAAATGATGATTTTTTTTTCTTTTACCAATGCATCTCTTTATGATTAGTAAACGTGTTATGTGTGCAGTTTTACTGTTATTTTCTTCCTCGAGCTGTTGTCTCTAGTAATGTGTTTTCTGCCCTGTGTGTCCCCAACTTCAGTCACACTTAAGTGTATTGGCTGTGGGTTCAGGAAAAGATTTTTTTTGGGGGGGGGGCAAATGCTACCTAGTAGTGAATGTGGAGGTTGAAAAGGGAGGGAAGAACTCAAATGTTTTATTTTCATACAAGATGAAGAAAAGGCACTCTTCTTTATACCACTGAAGTACAGTTTCCTTCAACTTTTACATTGCTTGATGTTTTCAAACATGTAGGACGTAACTGCTGTGTAGATCATGTGCCAAATAATTTGTGGTGAAGGAAAAAGAAAGGCTGAATTAAGAGGCAGAATTTTTTTTTTTTGAAAAGTGAAGTAATATTGGGAATTAATACATACTTTGAAAGTAAAATGGTCCATGCGAAGAATAATCTTGTTAGCAGTTCCATAGAGGGGCTTTTGCAGAAGTTGGAATCCGTTCATATTGAATAAATTACCTTTCTGTTATTTGAGATGATCTAATAATTTCAGGCCGTACGGGTCCCTACCTTGCACACTGGCATTTTAATATTTTATGCTATTTTTTTAGAGTAGGTAGTATTACGTGTTTTATTTATAAAATGATTATTGTCTTAAAATGAGAGTGTTGCATATTAAATTTGTTATTTGATATATGCCAATGTGAAAATCTGTAACTGGATCATCTTTACAACCTTAAAATTACGTATTGAACACTAACACAGGTAACACTAAAATAAAAAACTCTCTACTAAAACAATGAAAAATAACCACAGCCACTTCTTCGCATAACGTAATTTTTGGGTTAATTATCTACTGTATTCTTCTTCATATTATTTTTAAAAAGGCGTCTGGGATTGCTACGTACGTTTGAAATACATTGATCACCCATACTCAGGATGTCTTGCTTTTCACCTGCCAAATATTAAGACAGGGTTTTGCTTTGAAACAAATCACTCATTTCTTGTGAATTTTAAGGATAATTAAAGATGACATTAAAAAATAAGCCTTTCCCTTTGGTTTGTGATATGTCTCATGTTAGAGATTTTATTTTCTGCATCTTTGGCTGAGTAACATTTCGGAAAACCTACTTTTACACAGGCCATAAAGAAAAGAAAAGTGTATACTGTGTAATACTTGTTTTATTGATAACATAGATTGGTACCCTTATTTGAAAGGTAACAAAATTAATTTCTTTATTTACAAATTCAAAATATATCACTGCATAGAATTTTTCTTAATAAATGTAAGCGCATTTAGTAGAATTTTTTAAATAGGCAAATTTTAAATGGCTAATATACTAATCCTGGTTTTTTAGGTGTTAAAGAGAATATAAGAAAGTTTACCTCTAAAAGATCATTAATCATGAAGTCACTTTTTTTTTTAAGTTCAGTGGAGTCAACAATGCAAGCATAAATGCAGTAGCATTTTTATGCATAGTTGCTGTGAAAGAGTTTTTAAAACTTGGTGATATGACTTGGAATTAAAAGAGTAGCTCTTGTATTTTCCACTTCTGGTAACTTTCTAAAGTGGCTTTTTTTGTAAAATTATGGGGTAAGTAAAACTAAGAGGTTTAATATGTATCACAATATTTTTTAAACAAACAACTTTGAATTTTTCTGTTAATTATAATTAGAGACCTTAATAGTAATATAATTGTATCGGCTCAGTTACAAGGAGTGTAGCATCGCTTTGAATTTCACATAAGAGAACAGTGTTCATTGTAGACATCACAAGGTTACCAGTAATTGTAATTAAATACAGACATAGAAAATATGATGTGACTTTTGTCAATAATTATTTAAGTTGGTGCTATTAAATTGTGAAAGAAAACAATGCAATTAGATGATTTGCCTCTGATTTCTACATTATGCTAATTTAAAATTTTATTCTGTATTTAAGGGTTAAGGCAAAGATTTATACATCGATTTGTTTTGGGTTAATTGTGGGCATAAATGAAGATATTCTTCAGTTATAGCAATTGTCTAGCCTATATCTGTATTTACGTTTTGCCTATATACAGTAGCGTAAATTAAGTTAACTTTGTGCTACAGTTAAGGTAACTCACTTCTGGTCATGAGCTATTCAAAGCTTCTCATCTGTGTTATTTCTGCTGTTTGAGGATTATTTTAGGACTAATGAGCTCTTCCATCACGTGACAAAAACAAAGAAATGACACACTAATTAGCCCATTTTGCTATTAGTTATTATCACTGGAAAAAGTTTTGAGAGAATAAGATTAAGGTAGTATGTTTGATAAAATGGGATATTTGGGACTAGATGTATGGATTTCTAGTATGGATATTTTTGCCTTCCCACATAGCTAAGGCAAATCAAGAGTGGACCTATCATTTGCATTTTAATCACTTCCCCACTTTTCAACATGTAACTTTTGCTGAAAAGGCATATTAAATAAATAAACTGATTTTACTCATTTCTCCATTCTTTATTTTTACATTTCAAGAAAACACCTTCCCAAATGAACTTTCCTTCAAAATAATGCAATGTATATTCAAGTTTTAAGTAAAGTGATACCATCTAGAGGAAGTTTTTTGGTTTTTGGCTAAATTGTGTGAAGTATCTAAAATTAGGTTTATCTGGGAATAAAATATACTTTTCAGGAATGCTTTTTTAATGCAGTCTTTTTTCCAATAAAACGTGGGAGTGTATATGGTAACTTTGGAGCCCTTATCCTCCAAATCATGATCCCTTGGGGTTTTCTTACTTTCCTAGTTCCACAGGGCTAGCAGGACACTTCAGAACACTGTAGGTATTTTTGAAACCCTGTCTAATTCAACAGCTGCCACTGGGTAAAATTATCAGTTCATTCCCTCACCAAACGAATACCAGCAAAAGTCCGTTACTTCAGTCACCAGAGAATGTGTTTCTACCATAGACAAAAGGGTAAGTATGTGTTATCATTCAATAAGGTTGTATTTTTAAAAGCTGAAATGCAATTAAATTAATAAGCTCAGACGTGGCAATATTTGGCATTCTAGAAAGAACTATCTCTTTAAAGGTATTAGCATAAAGATAGCACATTTGTTTATTATGCTTCCAAATCAGCTCCTAGTATCTCTGCCACAGGTAACAATTGACTTTTCAGGCTTCAAGTTAATAGCCTTGTCTCTTGCTTGTAGGGATCAATATTAGTATTAATTAATCACCATTATCGGCCCTAGGATCTGGTTCTATTTGTTGTTACATCAGCAAAATATCAATATAGAAAGTGGACTCTCTGATCGTCATGGCAACTTCATCTCTTGGGTCAAAGAAAGTTTATCTTATCTGTGCATAGAGAGTGGCAAACTGTTTAGGGATCTAGTTTGAACTCTAAGAACATTGATTTAGTTTTTGTTTGCGAATAGAGGCTGAATTCCAATCACAAGGGATAGGTAAGATTTAAATATTAATGCCGAGAGGCTTGTCGGAGAGGGTGTCATACCATTACTCTCAGACTATCTGTTTGAGATGACAAAAAGGTAGAGAAGAATTGTCTAGTCAGGATTATTTAAAGGCTTCGTAATTTGTGTTTTGACAAATACTTCTAAAAAATGAATATATGATAATTACTAGGTCGATTGGTTTGGGTCAGGATTTCAGATGTTAAAAGAAGAGCCCGTTATTTTTTTCTCTTCCATCCCTTCTTTCCTGGTCCATTACTGTCATATCCACTACTTTAAAAAAGTGCTTTTGAGGACCAGTTTTGTCTTGTGAGATAACCAGTCCCCTGTCTGAAACCAAGAGTTTTGCTATGGATTTGCAGGTCCACGAAAGAAATTCATCAGGGAATATTTTAATATTAAATATTCATTGTTAATCAGGGAAATCCTAAAACAGTAAGCTGAAAGGATAGATGCCTTGGAAGAATGTTTGCAAAGATAATAAAAGATCGTAAGTTGCTAAAGTGAGGAAACAAAATACATGCTATTTTGTTGATATTATTAAGATACAGTGACCACTGAAAACGAGCATTTTCCCCCTAAATCACGTCCTTGGAAATTCATCTCATTTTTCTTAAAAATTATGATTAAAGAACAAAACTAGATTTAGAAATAGTGCCTGAAATACTCTAGAGTAGGCACTAAATAAACTTTTAGGCACTGAATAAACAAATACGTTTGTGTATGGGGAAACCGTATATATCTCTCATGATTTTGGAGGCTTTAAAAATGAATGTCGAGTGCCTGGTGCCATATAATTGCTTATTCATTCCAGGCATTGTGCATAGAACAGCCAGAATTCAACTCTTTGTATAGTCTGCAAGGCAATGCCAATTATCAGTTAATATTTGTGGTAATATTCCCACAGATGTAGACCAAGGAGTAGGTTCATTAGAAGCACTAGTATAATATTTAATATTAAATAGAACATTTCATCTGGGCATCTGCCATTGACTGCTTCGTTTTATTTATTTGTGAAAGTACTCCCCTTTGAATTGCTAGAAGTTGCTGAATGGTGTTAGTCTGATGATTTCTTGTATATTATTTGGTTTATGGTAATGCCAGATTTATTAGAGACCACTGTCACAAAGATATGTATGATGTAATAGTTTATATATAGGCTATCACAAATATATGTAATTTTAGTAGCATACCTGGAAGTTAGAACACCTAGCTTTTGTGTAGGCTATTAAAAATTTTTTTAATTTTTGCTTAAATTTTAAAATACATCTAAAAATTATCTTTCAATGAGCATTTAATTGAAGATATATTTAATGTTATTTTTCAGTTGATTTCCTTAAGAGAAATTCTTTTGAAGATGTAAGTTATTCTAATCTACATTTAGAAAACTTTGGCAAGCATCTCTTATTGAGACAATAAAAGAATTTTCCACCAGTTGACAGCTATATAATATTGCCTATGAAAAATTTCTTATAAGTGTGAGTTACTTGACATAGATTTTTCAGCCATAATCTCTAAAATTCTCTTACTGAGTACAAGATTTGCAAACTGTTTAACCAATTGAAGAATTAGTTACAAAATTTAGGGTTATAAGCAAATATTTGTCCTTCATTGACTATTAACTTAGAACTTTTAACTTTTAATTTTCTTGTTATACGTTCCTTTGCAATATAAAGATGGTGGTGTACCCTTTAAGAAAGACTTGAATTTGCTTTACTCTGGTATATTCTGAAGTTGTTGTGAGCCTGTAATAAACTGGGGATTAGAAGATTAAAAATAGTGAATTGACAAGTCTTCCAGTCCAACGGAGGGCCAGATTCCTCTAAGTTTATGCAAAAAGTAGCTAAATACCATATACTATTAAGTAGTTTTTAAAATAATGAAAATAATAAATAATAGTAAATAATAAATACACTCAATGTTGTCCATTTCCCTCTTGCTTTTACTACATTTAGATTATCTCATTTTGGAAGAGTAATTTTAAAGGTTTTCAGACAATTCAATTACAAGATCGGATTATTCGTAATTCAGTGATAAAAATTTGTGCCACAGATTAACTTTAGTATATTTGGTATTCAAGAAATTTTTTTAATGTATTGTTTTATGTCCTACAGTAGCTATGTAAAAGGAAATTTTTTTTTCATATCACAAGCAGAAGCTTGTTTAATTCCCATGTCTAGTGCCTCCAAAACGTAAAATGCCATATACTGGTAAGCCTTCTTGCTTACCGTGTGTGCTGCGAAGTTCAAAGGCATTTGTTTTGTTTTGTTTTTGTTTTTTATAAACCTCTGTGAATTCAGTGGGAATCTTTGGGAATGATGTGTTTCTCATTATGTACAAATTATTTTCATGGTGTGTATTCTCATCCATGTCAAAATATATCACTGTAATACTTTGTGGTTTTTATAGCCACTGTCAGGGTATGTATTTATGTGGATAAAGTCTGTGGATAAATTTTATGCTGCTTTTAAAAGCCTTTTAAAATATAGTTAAGTGAAGTTTTTGAGAAATGGATGGCATATCGATCACATTGCCTGTTAATGAAAATCTTACATTTATTATCGAAGTTGTTTTGATTTTAGGGAAAATGCGAAAATGTTATTGCTCCTTGAAGAATAAAGAAGACAGAGTGAAGCAAATAGACAGTTGCTTACGCTAGCATAGATTATTTATATCTGCAAAATATCTGTATAATTTGCTGTTCTCAGATTTGTGCAAAAGTTGTGTAACAGAACTTAGAATTTTAAAAATTTCAAATTTGTAACTTATGTCACGATTGTTTCCTTCCCTAACTACTTTATGTATAGGAATATATTCTGTAGCATGTCCTTAGAGCAGTGGGGACCAGCTCACATGGATTTGGCAACAGCACTGAAGATTTAAACATTTTTTTTTTTCCTTTGAGACTCCGGTCAATACAAATAGATAAAAAAGGCTTTTAATTTTCCGAGTTATTTTTATTTGGGATAAAAGTGTCTGAATTTATATTGTGCACATTTATCAGTTAGGTCTTCTTTCTCTTCTTGACATCCTGAAATCCTCCTTTTGATAGCCTTTCTGCCTCCTTGTCATAAAAATGACCACATTTTCCAATGACATTTGACTTGTACTTAAGGACTCTTGCATATTTTGGAAATATTGGGCTTCCCACAGCCAGGAACAGACTCAGTGTCCAGTGGAAACGGACCAAGATGGGTTGTGTGTAAATCTGAAATATGCAAGAGTTCATTTGCAAATATATTAGGTAGCTGCTAAAAATATCACCCCACTTCTTAACAGTGTGCATCTTGGACAAACAGGCGCATATTTTGTCATCAAGTTGCTTAAGCTTCTGAAGTCAGGGCTACAACTGGGTCAGATGATAAGATGAGCACAACAGAGAAACGAAGAGCGCGTCTGATAAAACCTGATTGATTGATGTCTGGCTTCCCCACCATCACAGGCAGTTGACAGTTAGTTTGGGATCAGATGATTTGGCTTTTGCGATAGAAGATGGGGCCTGGTAGGCAAGCCTGAAGGACAAAAAGGTCGGTTTCTGTGTAGTGTCAAGTAATGCCGAGCTCCCACCAGGTGGGACGTTATTAATATTTCATTCTTTCTTTTTTAGGTCCAGGCCCTAACATTTGATAGTCACTTAAAGGCATGAAGATTCAGTCTACAAACAGAAATGTGTGACTACCTTCCTGTTTTGTTTAATTTAATGTTCTTACATTATTTATGTCATCAAGGGCAAGGGCATATGCTTATTTAATAAGTGTCATATTTTATATGCTAGTTTGCAATATAGAATGACTTGTGCATATTTAATATTATAATCTTATAAGGTAAACTGTTATAAAAATAATCATAACACATAAATGGCCAAGGTTAATATTTTAAAAATAATGTTTATGGAGGAACATAGGTTTCCTGAGGGGAAAATTACAATGTAAATTAAGCTAGAGTTATCAGTTCCAAGTGTTTTGGTATTCTAGATTATGAGAAGCTTAGGTGAAAAAATATTCTAGGACACAGTTTAGACATGTCAGAGTTTGGGAAACCTTGGCTGTCACATTGGGAGAACTTTATATTTTATATAGGTCCATGGTAAGTGCCTGATTGTGCTATAATCTGCTGAAGTCTAATCTTGCTGGTGAGGGGATTTTTAGGATGTGTCTGTGTATTTGAATCATGGACAACCCCAAATTCTTGATGCATATGAAAATCGCCTTAAAAATATATGCTAGCTAGTTTATATGCTAGCACAGAACAAAATTATAGATCACTTTTGAGTTAGAGCATAATTAATAATTAGGATAAATATTCTTAGATGAAAGAAGGAAGGGAAGAAGGGATGGAAAGAAAGGAAAGAAGGAAGAAAGGAAGAAAGAAAGAAAAGAAAAAGAAAGAAAGAAAAAGAAAAAGAAAGAAGAAAAAAGAAAAGAAGGAAATTAGAGTAGGTAGTTTTAGAGTAAAACATTTTCCAGTTTTGGCCATGAAAATTAGTACAACTGTTACAGGGTTGGAATTTAGACAGCTTGGATTTGAATTTAGATTTAGGACAGTTTGATACTCCCCAGAAATCCTTTAGGATATATCACTTTTCTCTTGAGTTTTAAGGGTCAGATCTCCAAAGGACAGTTGGGTCTCAGCTCATACTGTAGGCTTAATATCAGCAAGATGAATTCTGCAAGGTGCTGTATTGCTGATAGTATAAGTGGAAGACTGTATGAAGCACTTGCGCCCAAACCTGAAGTGGTACTCACAGTAAGTGACCGGGAAAGGGGGGCTGATGGCCATGTCAGCAGTGATTGGTAATACTTCCAAGAAAGGTGCTGTAAGAAAATGACTTGGTCTCTTCTACACACATTTATAGGGAATGAATATCTATCTATCTATCTATCTATCTATCTATCTATCTATCTATCTATCATCTATCTGTCTGTCTGTCTGTCTTTCTATCTGTCTGACCTAGGAACACTGAAGAATCATTATAGGTATACTTACAAAGACTTTTGTAGAAAGATGTTTCAGGCAGAAGCAGCACACCTGTAGCGACCCTGTTCTGATGGCTACGTCACGGGTAGGAGCCCAGCAATACTATTTACTGGTGGCAGCTAGTAATGGTCAACACTTGTTACATTGGGGAAAAGAGAACACAAGTGGATTTTTCTTGTATAATTGCTGTGTAAGTCTCTGATACAGTTTTTGAGTTATTCAGTTCAATAATCTTTGATTTTAAGGCGGTGTAACTGTTGTCCAATGCAAATTGCTTTGATACTATGTAGGGTTTTTAGAGTAGAGTATCCATGAACAGCTCTCTAAAGTTTATTAACTTGCTTTTCTACACACACACCCACACACGCAATATCATAGTTTACCTAAAACTTCCTTCTCAGCACCTTTATTCCTTCAGTATTTTTGTTTCTTTCTGTTATTCCATGTGGCTTTGAATTGCACACTTCCTTTTGCCTAGGCATAAGCTGCATTTGAAAAATATCTAATTATACATTGAGGAAAATTGGAGTTGACAAATGAAAAAAATGTCGGGTCATAAAAATAATTAATATTAGCAGTCCTTATAAATGGAAAGTAACAATCAGCTATTTGGTCAGCTAGACTGAAATTTCTTTCTACATAGCTTCGGGAATCTCATTTAAGGAAGAGTAGGAGTTTGAAGATGCAGGGGCTAGACTGATTAGTCTGACATTCACTTTGATGTTTTTTCACTCTTGGTTTGGAAGTTTTTGTTCCCAAGCAAGAAGAACAATAAGGTTTTAGGTAGAGGATGTTACTGAGGAAGATCTTTGGGGATTTGTTTTCTCGAAACTGGTTAGTATCAGTGTTCTTTATATTGAGAAATAATCTCTTAGGTATTACAAGAGGTGAAATAGATGTTAGCTGCACATTGTTCTTCTTACCCTGAGAAAGAAAAATTAATTATTACATACTGATTTAAGGCTTTCAAACCTAGGATCCATAGGCTTTGAGGAGTTTTTGAATATCCAGACATTTTATGCAAAATTAGGGTATTAAAGAATTTTTCTGGGAAGGGGTTTTCATGAAATAGTCAAAGGGCTTCACTTTTGATGGGCTCATCAAAACCTTGAGACCACTCTAGAGAATTTCTATATGTGTGTCAAATGATTACTTGTGACATTTTAAAATGTAACCATATAAATAAGAGTTGTTTCATTTTTATTTGTCAAATGATTTTCTTCAAAAATATAAAATCAAATCTCTCACCTTGCTGCTCTAAATCCTCCTCCAGTGGATGTCCTTTGCAATTAATTCCTGAACTTTTTATATGACCTCCCACATCTTCCCTGATCTGTTCCTCGCCTTCCTGTCTCATCTGATCACCAAATATACCATCATCATGTGCCAATTCCCTTCCTAATCCCTGTCCTGGCCGGCCCCGTAAAGTACCTGTATTCACCACATTCCATTTTTACCGGTCTTCCTTCTCTTCCTTGAATGTGCCAAGCTGCTTTTCTGCCTGCAGTGTTATTTCCCTGGATTTTTTTTTAAAAAGATTTTATTTATTTGACAGAGAGACAGAGAGAGAGGGAACACAGGCAGGGGGAGTGGGAGAGGGAGAAGCAGATTCTCCGCTGAGCAGGGATCCCGATGTGAGGCTCGATCCCAGGATCCCAGGATTATGACCTGAGCCACTCAGGCGCCCCTTCCCTAGATTTTTATATTGCTGGCTCCTTCTTAGCACTTTTCACTTCACATGTCAACTCTTCAGGAAGATCTGCTTTAACCCCTTATGTAGAGTTTTCTGGCACCTCCATGCCTCAGTTTGCTCTCTAACCCATTCCCCTGTTTTATTTTCATACACTACTAGTTACCTGAAATTATCTTATTCATTTGTTGGTATGTTTACCTGCTTATTAGATAATTTATCACTAGATTCTAAGCTCAATAGCTGTGGGATCTGGTTGTGTTTACTTATATATCTCCAGCTGCTAGAAGAGTACCTGGCACATAGCAAACACTCAAAGAATATTGGCTGAATGAATGAATGAACAATTTTTGAAAATCTACATCATTTCTCGTGGTATATCTTTAAACAAAGTTGGTATTGCAGTTGTCTACTCAAGAAAAGAGAGTACCCACATGCCTTAAATTAACTCCTATTTTTCATTTAACAGTCATTTAACAAATATATAGTAATTATCAATTATTATACTGTGCTAAGCCATGGAGAGGGGAGAATACAACAGTGAACAAACTATAGTCTCTCCCTTCTGGTAACCCACTAGCTAATGAAGGAGAAAGTCATGGTTACTGTACGCTGTGATATATTCACAATACATGGAGGTATGAGGTGTTGTGGCACCAAGATGCCCAGGCGAGTTTGGATAAGCCTCTAGATTGAGGTCTTATGTAATCCGGGGCTTGAAGAATGAGTAGGAGATCCAGTCATGATGAGGGGGAATTGCATCTTGGCAGAAATCAACAGGTTGGCCAGGAGCAGAGAGGCACTGAAGAAGATGGTATTTTCAAGGTCCAGTGAAGAGTTGTGGCCCAAGATGTGTCTACATGGAAAAGAGTGGCTGAAATGCAGCTTCAAAACTAACTTGGAACCAGATTTTTAAAAGGTTTTGTGTGCCATATTAAAGAACTGGGATTTGTCCCTTAGGTAATTGATGGTCACTGCAGATTTTGAAAAATAGAGCCTGATTAGTGTATTTCGAATGTGCTTGATAATTACATGGCCTTACCTAATTGCCATCTGGTAATAGGAGAGGACAAGAAGCCCTTGAGCTGACAGTGGTTTTAGTCACCTTTCATTTTGTTAAATTTAACAATTATTGTTATCTCACATTCAACTTTAGTCCTTCTGTGCTCCCCTCTAACTTTTAGATGTAGATTTAATAATAGCATTGCAGCAGAGGGCTAAAACCATCATTCAGTGATTTCAGTAGTTTAGTATGAATATTTTATTGAGGCGAGACAACACATGCAAAAATAAATGAACAGAGCAATATCTTTTTAATTGAATCTGTTTGTGCTTAACTCATGAGATTGTCTTCGGTAGTAGCTTTCCATTCATTCATATGCATTAGCTTAGTTTTATAACTGAATATCGAGAAGGATAAATTTATGTTCAATCGCAAGTGGGCAGAATAATTTTTACCAGATTGTCAGTTGTTGCAACATCTTTGAAAGACAATGTGGCACTTTATAGCAATTACAATTGCACATATACTCTTGGACCCAGTGATTCCACATATCCCATAGAAACTCTTAAGTATATGCTGGTTACAGCATGGTTTGTAACAGCATAAAATTAGAAATTACTTAAATGTCCACTAATAGGGAATGGGTTAAATAAAATTATAGTATAACCCTCATTGTAGTTTATATGTTATAAAGGATGGGGCCAGATGTGTCCATACTGATATGGGAGCATCTCAAAGACTTACAAAGTAAAATAATAATAATAAAAAAATAAATAAAAAACATTTAAAAAATCAGTATGGTATCTTCTTGTTAAAAATGAAAGGATGAATAGATAGATACATATATATTTATATTTTGTCACAAAAACATCTGAAAAGATGTATAAGAAATTATTAATGATGCTTTTCTTTGGGAATTAGGACTGGGAATTTGCAGTAGGGCATAGATTCCCTTTCCACTGTGTGCCTTTTGATAGTGTTTTAATTTTTTTAACCAATTACAATTTTAACCAATTATAAATTAAGGCCATTAATGAAGATTAACACAAAAGTAAAAGGCATCCATCGGAAGGTGTATGTTATTTTCACTACCAGTGAAAGCCACTACCAGGACTGCTAAGAAATCCTTTTCGGGGTAGGTGGGGGATGAGGGATAGAAAATAGTCAAGTATGTATTGCCACTATAATTAAGTGTTAAATTGCTCATCTTCGCTTCAGTTGTGTAATTAGGAGGGTAGAAATACTGTTGGGGGTTGGGAAGAAAGGATAGGGATTGGATAAAAATATTTGATAAAATGTTTCAGTATCTGTCTAATTCAGACATTACTGTGAGGGAGAATAGCTATAATGATAAATTTTCCTCTAGTCCTTATTAAGCTTAATATGAGAGTATACGAAAAGTGAGCACTCCAGTGAAGATTAAGCTCTCTATTTTCCTTTAGAGGAGGAAATAGCACAGAGAAGAAGATTTTCAATACATTGCCTTTTAAAGTATAGTATTTCTCTATTCTCAGCATAGGTCATGGCTATGTTATTAGCTTCAGATTAATAGTGTATGATACTTCAGTTTTAGATAAAAGATCTATTCTTTAAAATTTGATGTTCTAATATAGGCTCTGTTTTACAAAAAGCAGTTTATCCCCAAGACATTGTTTTTCTGAGTTCGGAAATTTTGTCCTGCTCTGCCTGGCACTGTTCATCTTTAACGCATACCCAGTGTTTTACCTTTGGAATGATATTAAAATGCCTATTATTTTTCTCCAGATTATTATATGCAGATATATTTTGGTTCTGGACCACATATATTGCTTCCTTTTTGCACCTTATCAAAGGTTTTGTGTCCTTGAAAATCTTCCAGGCCATCACATGTATTCTTGCGGGAAGCAGCAACAACAAAAGCCATGAGCTGATCCAGTACATGGTATAGGGCTAAAGCTTCAAGTTCCAGTGGGATTTAAGGATGCCCTAAAAAAACCCAGGAAGGTCTTAATTCATAAATGCCACCGTAAATTTCCTCTGGTAATTATGATAGAATGGAAAAGGAAATAAGCAATGTTGAATTTTTGTCAAATAATTTTAAAGAAGTGGGCATGAAGTTGAGCTAGAAATAACATACACAGTTGCAAGAAATTATCATCTGGATGCAAAAGAAATATTTGTTTCTCTTATTTGAAGGGACCTAGAGCCTAGAAAAGTTAATACATCTTCCTATGTTTGTTTAGTCTACTCTTTTCAGCCTTGTTAGTGCATATGACCAAAAGGTTAGTTTCATTCATTTTCTTCTTAAGGATTCTGAAAAAAACCTAGGGTGGGCCTGAAGATTTTATTGTATTTTTATATTTTACATACTTAGTTTGGACAGTGGTGTTTCCAGGATGCATGGTCAAATGGAGATAAATTCATCTAATCAGTGGCCTTATGCAATGCCTTTCTGTAAGTAAGAGAATTTGTTTGGAAAAAAAAAAAAATTTTTTTTTTTTTTGATTTGGCTTCTTGAGGCTTCTTGTCATCAAGAACTCTGTTCCTAAAGATCTAGAGAAGTATCAGAGGAAAACAGACCCAAAGTGGATCCAGCCCCCTGCTTCCCTGTGGCCTGCTGATGTCCCAACCATCAAGTGTTGAAAAGCCACAAGTGGTTTTCATGATGATAAAGTTAGTGGTTGGTACTAAAAATAGACTCGGAGCAAGGCCCAGTGGAAGTTACTGAAGATGATCTGGTTAAAACTACCTCTGCCCGGAAGATCATACATTTCTAGAATGACTGATTTCAAAAGTGAGAAGTCATTTAGAATTATTTATGTTATTAGGATCCATTTTCAGAATCAGGTGGAAGACTACATGGAGTGTATCCTGATCATACGGTATGCTACCTCTCCACAGCCACCCTATGGAAATCTGTTAGCCTATAGGACTGAATATTCTAAGAAATAACTTTCCAAGCTCATCTACTTGAAAATAAGAGTGTAGGTAAATTTACCTCTTAACTTCAAGACAATGCAATGGCTGCCTGTGGGGTAGTACTTGAATGGAGCCATCTTTGCATTTAGAAGGGGACTGATGTATACAATCACTCATTAGAGAGGGAGGGGTATGGTATATTGATTCAGAACTTGGGAGTCTTCTATCAGGCTTTCAGTGACAGCTCTACTACTTCCTTGTTGCATGTCCTTGAGCAAGTTACTTAACCTGTGACTCAGTTTCCTTCATTTGTTGAGAAGGGGTTACTAAGGAAACTGGTACAGTGGGTTAATGTTAAGCATTATATCGATTAATACATGCAAAGAGTTTAGAACAGTACCAGGCCTACACTAGTAAAACATTTTTTTTTATTATTGGCATTTTTGAGGTCAAATCCATGAAAATAAATTGTTCTCTTAAAGGAAGGAATAAGAATCCCCAGGCATCTAAAATATAAATTTAAAGGTCTTTGGTTTGCATACTTTAATAGATGAATATTTAAATGCAGTCTTCTCTTTTTTGTAAATAATGTTCCTGCTTGGAGTAAAAAGAGAGATCTTGTTGAATATCCTAAGTAATTGAAACTTTTTGCTCTGACAGCCCTAAAATAGTTTTTTTAAGTTTTCTTCCCAAGGAAGAAAAGCTTTCAAGCTTCACTGGGAAATGCCGTATAAAATATATTGATAGTAAAATGTAATCTATTTATCACCCATACATAGCTATAAACCAGTAAATGTTTTTAAAATTTATGAAATCTGTTACAGACCATTTTGTCTAATTTTCCATTAAATAACATGCAGTGCCTTGGGTATCATAATATTACTAGAAAACATGAGTGGTAAGGTTTTCTTTTTTTTGCCTTCCAGACAGTTCTGGAGTTAATACACAAAATTTCATTTAGAAAGATCCTGAGTGGAGTATCTGAAAAGGTCATTGAAGAAACCAATTGGTTAAAATGCATTTGGATGACCTGAACACATAGTTGTTGTGTCTCTAAATCCCAGACATACTTTATTAGGACAATCCAGCTGGTTTGCTATTTCTATCTCCTCATTATCAACACGTTATGGTATGGCCTCTTCCCTCTCTCTTCCAATGCCAAGAATTTGGCAGGGACACCATGCTAGCAAGTCAGAGACTGGGGGGTGGGGGTGGGGCAAAACAGTAGCTCCAGGCTGCTGTGAGGGTAGGGAAATACGTTGTCTAAACATTTTGCCACTGGATTAAGGTTGATAGTGGACATTTGTAGACTCTACTTGAAGAATTTGAAGACATAATAACATTTCATGGGTTTCTGGAAATAGTCTTAAAAAAAATTCTATTCATGCTGGTCTATACTTCCCTATATATAGAATCTGTAAATCTTGAAGCTCCAAATTCTTTGCTTTCCTCTGTTTTCCCAGCCATTATCTCTCATAGAAGCTCAAGAAAGTGAGAAAAGAAAAGATTTGTCTTTAGGTGTCATTTCATAGGTTGCCTGATCAAAACCAACTCAATAACTGAATATCATGGCACATTGTGTTATTATGCAAGTGACTCTACTAAATAGACTAAAGTAGAACCTCTTCTAATATATCATAGTATAAAGAAAACAGACATGTAAATCTATTTTTGGTTATGGTTCACAGTTTTGTTTAAAATTAGTAAAATGAAAAGCAATCACATTAAGAACTCCCTTGACAGTTTCGTAGGATTTCAGATTTTGTGTTAGTAAAGCTCTTTGAAATTTATCTTAGGGCTTTCACAAAAATATGGATTATGAATTTTATAACGGTTATACACATGATCTTTTCTTGTGTGTATGTATGTAATTTTGTGCACTATACATTTTCTTTTTATTGATCTTCTTTTCTATAAAGAACTTCAAATTGTCCTGCTGACATTCATTGGGATGACTTCATGAAATATTTTCTTTACTTTGATAGATGTTTTAAAAATCATCTCAAATTAAAATTATTTATTTACTTTTCAAAAGCCATGAATTATGCTATCAGAGCAACCTAAAGGTATTTTTTTCATGACATTCCACATTATTATAAAATATTAGATTTTAATAAATAAAGGGTCATCTTGCCTATATAAAGAGATACTTATGACAAAGTACGGAGGTTGTGATCTCTTTTGTCCACTTAGGAAGCAACTACAGAAGGAAATATTTCATTCACATATATATTATTTATATATCTTAAAATTTCTTTACTCTGGTTCTTAGATATATCCCATACAATAACTCAGACACCCAAATAATGGCAATTATAATGTTATCAATATCAGTAGAAACTCACTAATTTAGAAATTGATACCCAGGGTCTTTTTTTTTTTTATAATGTTCTTTCCCTATTGGTAAAATGTATTACTTTGTGTTTCTTATTTAATCTTCTTATTTTAGCTTTCTTAGCTTATTGTAAAGGGCAATAATGGATTTTCATGTTTTAAAAATATTTAAGTTAAATAATAATAATAAGGTGGGACTTTAGTCATCTGAAAAAGGGATAAAGCCATGAGTGAAAGAATATCTACCCTATAGCTTTTATTAAAGAGAAAAACGTGTAATTTTTTATTCACTAGTCAGAATTGTGCCATCAGTACAGAAGTGAGTAAAAGTCTCAGCTTTCTTCTAAAAATCTTGATTCCTTGAAGTTTTCATCACCCTAGGAAAAATGGAAGAGGACTGTGTACGAATTTGCATGCATCTTAATTTTATCGTTGTAGTAATGCTTACTGAATATGTCAGTAGGACGTTGAAATTTACTGTGGGTAGGAAAAAAAAAGAATGCAAATTAAAAGAGAAAGAGTTTATTCACAAATTAAAGAAATTGTTCCCTTGGGTGTCTCCTTAATTGATGAAGAGCAAATAAGTAGGGTACAGTTAACTAGACAAGCAGAGAAGGGCAGGCATATCTCTCAGGACTGAGGTTAGAACCTCAGGCTTTCTAAGTGTGAGGGATTTGTAAATTAAGCTACTCTGTTACTGTCAGAATTAATATGTGGATAGAAATCTATGTTTTCAAGGCTCTTACAGCATTTTTTTTGTATCCCTTCTTTATTTTTAAAAGTAGTTTTATGTTATTTTTGTACTATTAACATTCTACACTTTTGACATTTCTGCCCCCTCACTACCGACACCGAACAATAGAACTGCTTCAATTAAGAAACAGAACATCAGCCCCTGGCATCTTATTCTGTTGTTCCATCTTTTTTGCTAGGGAGAATTCATTTGTTTCTTAATTAAGAAAAACACCAATAGCATGAAAAATCTGCTTATGGTACCTGAATGGTAATTAGGCAAAAGGTAAAAAAGAAACATGCACATACATTCCAATAGCAGCCAAAATGAACTTGAGCTGATAAAAATGAACTAAACTACCCTTGCATAAATGGAGGCTGAGAGAAGTGTACAGTCATTATGGCTAAGACAATATGCAAACTATCTTCAAAGAAATCAAATTGCTAGAGTGTTTTCATTTGCATGTATTAACTATTAACATAATGAGGAGAAGTGACATTGGACCCGGATTGTGTGTCTGTTCGGATTGATAACTCTACTGCATCTGCAAACAGACGCCCAAAAATCGTGCTAGTAGTTAGATCAGAGTTGAACTCTGCAAAGTGGGCTAAAATGAAACCTAGAGCTTGACGAACCTGCTGAGTTCCTGAATGGTTGACATCTCTCATTCACATTCTGGGTCGTTTTCTCTTTCCCTTTCTGTCTGTCTGTCTGTCTCTCTCCCACCCCTCCTCCCCTTTATTTATTTTTTAAGTCAATAATAATACTTCAGTGTGAATTCTTATTTGAAACATCTTGGTTTTCCCCAGCACAACTTTTCACGGTCTAACAACAGATGTTATAAAGGAGATCTTAAAGAACCATAGGATTAACTTAAACTCTATGACAGGATTTGAAAATTTAGGTTTTTTGTTTATTTATTCCCAGCACATGTAAGTCTAAGAATAAAGGAAACTGACATATATTGAGCTCCTCTTATGTACCAGGCTTTGTACAAAGTGTTTTTTCTTAGAAAAGTGGAAAGAGTCATTGAGAAAGATGAATGACATGTGGCAATTGAGAGACTTCTCTAGCTTTTTGGGTAACCTGAAAGAACAATCCTTGAACCTCTGGGTCTTAATTCATTCTCATCTGTGAAATGGGGTGATGTGACTATGCTGGTCTTTCCCAGTCTAAAAATCTTTGAGGCTAGTAGGTAATTACAGTGTCTTAAAAGCTCAAGAGAAATTGGAAAGTCATCACTCAGAAACCTGCCCAGAACAACTAATATGTTCTATTTCCTGTGAGTCTTGGGATTTATCACATAGTGGGATGACATTTTCTAATCCATGTTGATGAGAAACTCTGACAACTATATAAATCTTTGAATAATTATAAGAAGACAAAGCCAAAATATATTTCTTGATTTGAGAATTCATATTATGATATTCCTCAAGTCAGAATAGAGCTTGCTTTGGGCGCCTGGGTGGCTCAGTCGTTAAGCGTCTGCCTTCGGCTCAGGTCATGATCCCGGGGTCCTGGGATTGAGTCCCACATCGGGCTCCCTGCTCTGCGGGAAGCCTGCTTCTCCCTCTCCCACTCCCCCTGCTTGTGTTCCTGCTCTCGCTATGTCTCTCTCTGTCAAAAAAATAAAATAAAATCTTTAAAAAAAAAAAAAAGAATATAGCTTGCTTTAAAATCCATAAATCCATTTAATGTTGTAATTTTTCTTTTTCTGAAAAACTTACTGTTGGGTCTTACAAATGATGGAGGCTGCTAATTAAGAAATTCTATATCATTTCTTTTCTGCAGTTTTGTTTATTCTATAAACAAATATGTATTGTGATCTTTCTCTGAGTCTTGTTGGCACTGTTTTATGTATGGAGGTCAGTCGTGCCCTAGGAAGGTAAGTTCTCTGCTCTCTTCGAGTTTATATTCTAAAAGTGGGCAACAGGCAATAAAAACAGTAATTCAGTCAATGCACAAGGTAATTTCAGATTGGGATAAATGTATGAGGAAAACCAAATAGGATAATGTGGCCAAGAGTGACTGTTGGGGTCCTTAAATGATGTTGGTCAAAAATTTCTTAAGCTTGGTGCAATTGATGAGGAGCAAGAAAATTAATATTTCCTTGTAAATTGTTGGGAACCACTCTCAAGGGTGAGGGGACAAATGTTTCCCAGAGACTGTGATCCACCTCTGGCCCCAACAGCCCAACTGAAAGTCGTTATCTTTTTGAATAGTGTGGAGGCCAGAAAAACATGTTGGAGACCATTAGATTTTATTGAACAAAGTTTTGAGGAGAAATGTGTCAGAAATGGAGTTAGGTTCTAGGGATAATGGAGTTAATAAGGCAGACATAGAACACACCCTCATGAGGCTTTTACTCTAGGGGAGATACAATGCCTTAGGAGTTTTCAGACATGCTTGTTTACATTGTATTTACATGAATATTTTCAACAAATGTGGAATAGTCACATTAATAATTACATTATTCTGTCAATATTATGGGAAGTAGTTTCTATTATATTGTATGAATATATGTAACATTAACACAGTTAATATGTCCTCATTTTATATATATATGTGTGTGTGTGTGTGTGTGTATGTATATATATGTATATATATATTTTTTCTCTGAATGGATATTGATTGGTGACTGATTAGATTAAGTGGCAATCCTTGGAAATTTTGTTATTGACCATTATCACTACTGTTAGAGTACCAGCTGTGAATTTTTTAGGTTTGAAGTCATGTTTGAAGTCAAGTTTTAATTCCAATTTAATTCTCTTTTGCATAACATGCATCACTGCTTAGTACAAGTGGACGTGTGTGACCACAGAACCCTGTAGAGCTCCTTAGGAGCTCCTTGGGACCGTGAGGCATTGGAAACATTTTGAAGCATTACACTTTTGTTCTTCAGGTGAAAGATTCACTAGGCGTTTGGGGGAAGAATTTCTTTACTGGTTGTTCAACTGGAGATGGCTTAATGAAATGGCTTAGGCATTTGCCAGTGTCAGTAAATGTACTCCTCTCCTCGGGGAGAACATGGGGGAAAACACCCAAACTATGGATGCATAAAGAGCTTTATGCTTTGGAAGATTTCAAATAAATGTCTTCTCGGGTAGGAATAGATGAGTTGACAGTACTCTTTGAAGACATCTTCACACTTAATGATATCTTATTGTCTGTTTTCATGAATATGCATGTTATAAAGAAATCTGTTTCATATTTAAGTGATAAGTTAACCTTTCTGCCACATATATTTATTATAATGTCAAAATCTCCTTTGAGAAAGTCAGGTTGATGATCTATGTTGAATCATTCATTCACATTCAACCTAAAGGGGTTAAGAGGTGGGAGCAGGTATTGTCATATTCTCTTAGAAACTATCTAAGAATTAGGAAGCACAGTTGCTCCAGGAAAACTCTGGAAGAACCTGTGTCTAGAAAGAAGCACAAGCTGAGTACAGATGGATAATTTGAAAAAAGGAAAAGACACAAAGCTGAATTCAAGAAAAATGTTTGAGACATTTAGATACTAATAATGGAGCATTAATATTTTCATCTGGACTAGCCTGTCTACTTAACGAAAATAAAATGAATAAGAGAGCCACAGGGAAAAAGGCTGGAAAACTCCTTACAGAGGAATATAAGTTCTTCTATTTTATCTTTTATTTAGGTCAAACTCACAACAAAAATCCCTTAAACAATCCCTCCCACCCCCCAGCAAAGAACTTGCTTTCTCTTTATCAGTTGCACTTGTGTTGATTCTATTTGAAAGAGAAACAACCAATTCAGACTCATTGTTACAAACTATTATTTATTTTTCTGGATATGAAAACTGTAAATGTGGAGTAATATATCTCTGGGTTTCTTATAATCTCTACCAGTGCCTCTCATGCCTAAACTGCTGGGTCTGGTACATGAACCAATAAAAATATATCACTGATTTTTCTGGAGACAGACTCAAGTGCTGAAGGTGGAGAGGGACTGACTTAATACATGCCCGAAATTTTTGAATTCTTTTTGTTTAAATGGGTTTCACTATGTCTCTTAATGGAAGCATCAACTTTCAAAACTATGCAGGCTTGAATGATGTTCTAAAACTGTTGGTGACATTTAATAACATCCTGAATTTTGGCTAAAAAAGGTCAACTATAGAACAAGAAGAGGGAACCATATATGCTACCAAAATTAAAACTTCAGAGGTATTTCAGTTAATTGTCGGTCTTTACTGGGAGTCTGGAATGATTGTGCAGTGTTCAATATTTAACAAGGAGTCCTGCTCTGCTTTATACTAGTCAGTCAATGTCCATGCCGTTCTTAAAACTCAGCTATGTCTGGAGGATGTTAACAGCCAGGCAATAGCTGAAGGAATTGGAGATATTTAACAGGAAAAGAAAAATACAGGTTTCATTTGAGAGTTATGTTCAGATAATTGAGGAACTCACATAGAAAAGGAATTAGCTTTCTTTGTAGCTCAGAAGAAATCACTTCCAAGGGCATTCTGGGTCTGCTTTCCACATATGGGCTGATTTGGGTTCTCCATCAGCAGAACAGTTAGAACTATTCAAAATGGAATGGCCTTCATTGAAGGGTAGAGAGCGTCTCTGGAAGAAAGCAAGTAAAGGTTTGCCTGGAGAATCGCTTGCTACATTTATTATTTAATGGATATTTGGAAGGTAGTGGGTGATGGGGATTGAGGAGTTAAGGGGCAAGACAACAGTAGATTCTTGGGTGATTTCATGTTCTAGATGGGCCTTAGAGTGTTTTGAGTCTCTCAGGTCAATTCTAAAAGCATTTCATTGGTATCTATGGATGAAAGTCCTCATTATCATTGTTATATTATCAGTAACAGTCAACTTTTATGGAATCTAGACAAGCTCAAGGTGTCAGGACCCTGGCTAGCTGAGGCCCTTTTTATGGCTTTGGGAGGGGCTCAAGCAGTGTGTTCAGGTAATCTGTTTTTATAAAAATTTAAAAATCAAGCTATTTTAACTATAACTGATTAAGACTGCTAAATCATTTCTCTTTAACTTTCCTTCTGTCATACTTCAAAACAGTTGCAGTCATAATTGGGATCATTGTAAGGGGAAGTTGAGCTGGAAAGATAATGGTCATATTTTTAATATTTGCAATTTACTAAGATTTCTCTTTCTAAATAAATATTTGCTTTTATACATACATTTTATTTGCAATTTTGTGTCCTTTCACGGAGAGGCCACCCCCCCCCAACTGTATAAGCTTCAGATCTTCCAGTTCCTGGATCTGTTTCTCTTTGCCCCTTTTATATGTGGTATAATTCTAAGTGCCACAAATAGAAAGGTGCATAAGCTATTGTCCTTCATACCAAGTTATGCACAAGTTATGTAGTGGAGGAATTTGATGATTTTATTATGGGTTCAACTATCTATTTGAAGAAATAGTTAATGCTGATATAAAATATGTATTAGTATTCAATCTAAGTATGATTATTCTTTTTTTTGAGAGAGAGAGAGAGACAGAGAGACAGAGAGAGGCGGGGAGGGGCAGAGGAAGAGGGAGAGTCTCAAGCAGACTTGGCTCTGAGCACGGAGCCCGATGCGAGGCTCGATCTCATTACCCCGAGATCACGACCTGGACTGAAATGCAGAGTGGGACACTGAACTGACTGCGCCACACAGACGCCCCTGGTTATTCTTTTAACATTAAAATTTCAATTTACTGATCGTGAATCAAAAACCTGTATTGAACATAGATCTTGTAGTCATTGATGTCCATAAAAACCTATTTTCTCAAAGCTTGTGAGATTTAGCTTAGGGTTGGCATAGTCTTACACAGTTAACACATTACTTTTTTTATAGAAAGTTAATAAGATACATCCATAAACCTTACTGGAAAAAAGAAGCATATTTATTATGAGATGTGTGAAGGTCTCAGCTCAGAACCCTGTCTCTCCTGTCTCCAAGAGGTTATATTTCGAAAGGATGAGTAATGTTGTAACATTTAGTAGTAGGCTGTAGGTATGGGGAAGAGGAATGCTGTACCCAACCAGCAGTGACAGGACCCCAAAGGTGGCCTGTGACCTACTTTTACTTCTTTCGTGGCATGGCATCTGTCAGAGTGCTTTGCCCTGTTGCATAGTTAGTCTGAGCAATTTCCATTCCATTGTGTTCTCTGTTACAGTTTATGCTTTATCCCCCTTCCGGCTTATTCAAGTGCTTAAATTTAAAATTAGTAGCTTGTCTTTATCATTCACGTTTGGATTGGGAAAACATACTACAGCCGTTGGACATGTTTACCATATTAAAAATAATAACAAAGAAAACAAAAATGATAGAGAAAAATAACACACTAAGGGTTATGTTTAAGTCACAGGAGATCCTGATAAATTATCTCAATTCAGTGTTCTTAAACTACATTTCTCAAATGCCCTTACCCCAATCTTGAGAACACTGAGAAGTCTGTGTGTGTGTGTGTATGTGTGTGTGTGTGTGTGTGTAATATTTGAAGTATTGGGACAGGATCAATTGATGGATGTAAATTCTACTCAGTAGTCTTTCTTTCCTTATAAATTTTGTTAGGTTTTTGAGACTCTCACAGGCCTCATCATAGTCTGCGTGGATAGATGAATAATCATATAGTAAGGACCAAGAAAACAGTAACAACAAAGCATAGTATTTTATATATATATGTACATATATATGTGTGTGTATATATGTATGTATATACGTATATATATATATACAAACACACATACGTATGTATACACATATATAATGCTGAATAATCCATGCTTTACATGTTTATATTTTCTTTTTTAATGAAGGCATTTGTATAAGAAGCCAGGAATTTAATTTAATTTACCATCTTATGATTTGAATTGCTTTTCCAGGAGTTAAGGGTTCTCTGTTATCTCTGGAGTGTCTGATTAAATGACACACATCAGATTTTCGTCATGGCTATAGCTGTGACCAAAATGCCGATGTGTTTCCTTATGGCTTTTTCTATATAAGCAAAGTGAAAGGAAAAATTTAGGCTATTGTTTGTATTATTCAGTTTTCCAAGTTATTTCTTGTTTTTATAGAAGAAATGTTTCTTATTCCAGTTAAAACAAACAAAAAAGGATATTAATGGTTAATGTGTGCAGTGATCATGTGAAACTCGGGGACTGGAATTTACCATTGATGTTTTTGCTAACTCCTGTTTGCTTCTTTTCGAGGGTCAGGTGATGGGGCCTGTACAACAGTAAACCAATAAAGGTCCTGGTAGATGTTCCATATAGTAATAATCCATTTAAGAATAGGCAATCAGAGTCCCCTTTGTAATTATGTAAAAAGATGACTGGGATTTGGAATTTCATTTATAAGTTTGAAATCTGGAATTGGTTGATTTTATTTGCAAACAATTAGGAGGTTGAACAGCACACATTCTACTTGATCCTGTGTAGTGAATTCTCATATGATCAGCATAGATAATGGAATATTTCCTTTCCTACTTAAAAAGCATTTTCAAAAGGTTTGTAAATATTTGTTTCTCAGGGATCCATTTATCTTCTTCCTCTGTTCCAAAAGAACTGTTGTAGGGTTACAGAAAAAGATGATAAATGAGCCCAAGGAGTCTGGGTTTAAACTGTCCTACTATAAGGTTGTACTATTATTTAGTAGACATGCAAAATCTTTGAGCACATTAATATTAACTGATTAGGTACTGGAATTTTTTTTTAATGCCAGAATTTTGAAATGAGGATAAGTCAGTCATGGAGCTATTCTGGCTTTTATTTACCTGTAGTTAGATCCATATGAAAATTCAATATAACCAGACAGAAAAATAGCTGGAAGACATTCCTTTTCAAAGGAATGGCCTGGACTTCAGCTGCTCAATTCCCATTCAGTTCTGAAGGCCTGAGTAATATGGTCTGTCATTGTATACACACCTTGTAACAAAGAATGTGACAACAAAACCTATCTGCTCTTAGTTATCCTAGTACACAATACTGGGTAAGACCTGGAATGAACCATTGGATATTTTGACTAATTTAACTTAACTGATGGTTATCCAGAAATTCTGTTTTATTACAACCTTTACTGAAATTCTCAGTGAAGAGTTTATGCCCCGTGTAAGGTGAACATAATGAAACTTAGGTAATTTAAGACCTTCTAGAAACTCTGCATTATCATTCTGAATGATGAAGCTCATTACATATATTGCATAACTCCAGAGATGGAGATATAGAAGATGTAGAAGTCTGTATTTGGTGTGTACTGATCCCAGTGTTTTACAAAAACAATATAAACAAAAAATACCTATCACAATACATTGGTTTTTCCATTTTCTGTATTTTCATGTTTATATATATACAGTCATAATATAGATATAATTTTATTGTGCTTAGAAGAAGTATTTTCCATATTTTTACATGGTCTTACTGATTTTCATTTTGCGTTTCTGCTCTGTTGTCTCTCAGCCGATTTACTACAATTTGTCTAAATATTCTGTTTTAAGGTATTTCGCTAGTATCCAATTTTTGTAACTGTTACTGCAATGACTAAATTAATGCATATAGTCATTTGCTTCTAGGTTTTTCTCAAAGAATAGATTTCAATTAGTAAGATTATTGGATTAAAGGATGTATACATTTTATCAGGTTAGGGTGCAGAAGGAAAGGATAAAGAAAACAATTATGGCTTTGGCACTAGACTTTTAGAGTTTCTACATTTTTGGAAATTCTATAATTCATTGATTTTGGAATATCAATGTTAAGTTTTGGGGCAGGGATCAAACAATCCAACAATTTGGTATCATCGAACAATAATTACAAAAGCTGAAGGCAGCCAGCCCATCTGGGAGTCTGTTAAAGCAATTCGGGTGGGTAATAGTGATTTCCTCGGTTGGGGGTGTGTGTTGAAAATGAAAAGAAACATGACAATCTACTCCTCATTGACCATTTATTCTGAATGCTGTAGCACAAAAAGGAGACAGAAGGTTCCACTCAAAAGTTTATGAAATACTTGAGTAATAAAAATATTCAGAGAAGAAGAATCACATAAATAGAGTCAGGTAGATTTAGATAGGAAGGCTTTGTATTGCCTGAACCTTGAGCTGAAAGCTAAAGAAAATGGAAGGTTTTTGGTAGCAAGAGGAAAGGATGGCTTTCTCAAGGTGGGGCGGAACAAAGAAAAAGTAAACAAATTCTAATTTCTTTTGGGCACTGAACAAATGAATGGGTTTTTACCATAATAGATATTTTAGCATATTATCATAGTGTTTATTTGTTGACTTTTGGAGGATACGAAATTGAGTTATATTTTCCCTGGTATAAGAATCACTATATTCTATTTTATTTCAAAGTCATAAAATGTACATTGAATTTAACTGGAATATTTAGGTACAAATTCAGTTTTGTATTTAAAGATCCTGACTCAGACTCCTTTCATCAGAATCTGGGTTACCCTGAAATTGGGTTCACTATCTTTATATATGTAATGATTAAATGTGGCTCACAATAATATTGGTGATTGAAAGTGTAAATAAGTGAAATCTGGACTATTTACTGGGATAGAAATATTTCTTTATTTTCCAAACCAAATATTTGTCTCCTTTAAAATTTATTTTCAAAATTCTTGGTGTGAAAAGATAGGTGACCATTTTTCCCTTTGGATAAAATGGTTCAATTTTATATAAAAGCAAAACTCGTAGTATTTAATTAATGGAGAAATTGTTTAGCCAAAATGATCACCATTTCCCTAGAATCCAGCAGATTCAGCATTCCCTTGAAAATTTGTTAGAAATGCAAACTCCTGAATTCTACTCCAGGTTTACTGGTCCATAACCTTGAGGGAGCGGCCCAGGAATCTGGGTTTTAACAAGCGCTTTGGGTGGTTCTTATGTGTGCTTAAGCGAAGAAGTCTGCTAAATTAGTTTTTTTTTTTTTTTAATCTAGACTAATTATGGCCAACTGATGCCTAATCTTTTAAACTTTATGTATCTCAAGTTTGGGACCAAGTCTTGGGTGCATGATGGAAAGTGTTGTGCTGATTTTGTACATTGCTGGATGTTTTAAATGTTGTTTCATAAGATGACATTCTAATTTTGTGTCCATACTGGAAGCTTAGTTTTTAACATGCCTAACTAAAATATGCTTGCTTCTTTTATTGCTTTAAATTGTGTATTTTAATTTAATTTCATAGTTTGAATTCATGTGCTTTAAAATGTATATTTTCTACATCTCAATTATAATTTATATAATTACTAGAACATAGTTTTTTTTAAACCCCCTTCAGTGAATTCTGTTAAAGATAATTAGTGGGATTTATGATATTGGCAATACATGAGCCCACATCATTTCAACACTAAGGAAGAACATGACTTTAATTTGTAAACAAGTCCAGGCATTACTCCTTTTTTTTTTGCGTTTTGCCTTCCAGTTCTTTTGAAGTGACTTTAAAAAACATCCGAAGTTCCCATTTCACTGTCTTTCTCTTCACTTTCTGTTCCCTTTCATTTTCTGGATATATTAGTGTGCTTGAGCAGATGAGAATAAGAGTCAGGATTTGCTTTTTAGTTACCTTTTCTTAGACCGTCTCCAGAAATGTTGGTATAAAAACACAGCCCAAATTGTGCTTAAGATTTAGTCCTGCACTGTTATAGAATGCTTTTTTGCTTATTGAAAAAAAAAATCTTTGGATGTTAATATTTAGACCTTATTTATCTGTCTGCCTGCTTGCAGACCCATCTACTACCTACCTACTTGCCTGCCTTATTTATCTCTACCAGTCAGTTATAGTTAGGGCAACTGATACAGATTATTTTGCTCTGGAGAAAATCATTCGTGTATCATAATGTAAAAATAAGCCATATGTACTGCATACAGTTTGAGCTAAATATACAGTTTGGGAACATAATTACTTACCTGGGGATATAAAGTAGGTATTCATTGGGTTCATGGTTTGAATCATGTTACTAGCTAAGCCAACATGTAAGTCTTCAAACATGATTAATAATCTTTTACCTTCCTAACTCTGGCCTTTCTCAAGCTGTGTTTTTGGACTATCAAAATTCTTCTTTTCTAATTCTTCTGAAGGGACTCCTCTCTGTACTGTCATAATGCACGGTGTGCGTGCCCCCCTTGCAGAAATCCATCTGGACTCTGTTCAAGTGGTACTCTAGTAGAGAGGTCTTCCCTGACCACCCCATAGAGGATATGTCTCCTTCCTTTGTCAGTGGTTGTCACCCTACTCTGCTTTATTTTTCTTCAAAGCATTTATCATCACCTGAAATAAGTACTCCATGCAGGTAAGAACTTTTGTTTGTTGAGTTGTTTTAAACAATCTATGCCCAGAATCCTGCACAGATTCCTGACACCAGAAATTTTCTAGGATTAAATTTTCTTTCTTCCTCTTCTGGAGTGTAAGTCCCGTTAGAGCTTGAATTCTGTCGATTTTATTACGTCTCCAGTGCTGAGTACAGTGCTAAGCAATAGTTACCAGTCAAAGTAATTGGTGGATGGATACATATATAAGTGGATAGAAGTAGAACTATATTTTAATGGGTTAATGCATTTGTGTTCCTCATTTGCATCTTATGAGTCTTCATATTAAAGTCTTACATTAAGAATTCCTATGTTAGCTGTCTTCATATTGCCCTTTAGGTGTTTATTTAAATTTTTCAAAAAGAATTGGAGTTTTGGGCGCCTGGGTGGCTCAGTTGGTTAAACGACTGCCTTCGGCTCAGGTCATGATCCTGGAGTGCCGGGATCGAGTCCTGCATCGGGCTCCTTGCTCGGCAGGGAGTCTGCTTCTCCCTCTGATCCTGCCCCCTCTTGTGCTCTCCCTCTCTCTCTCTCAAATAAATAAAAAAATAAACAAAAAAAATCTTAAAAAAAAAAGAATTGGAGTTTTTACCAAGCACTAAATTTTAAAAATTGTTCATTTTCAGTTTCTAGTATGAATTTCATTTGAATTTTTCATGTATTTTTAAAGCATCAATAAACTGTGACTTAATTATACAGGTATCCTACAGATTTGGTTTGTGACAGTAGTCTAATGAGTATAATCACCCACTTCCTGGACCATTGTTGTCCAGATGTAGCTGTACTTTAAGCCAACAAATCTAAAAAAGCAAACCTCAGTGGAGGGCTCTCATGATAGGCTGGTTCAAGATGTGGCAAACCACTTACGATGCTAACTTTTTTACGTGAAGAAATATGATTAAGATACGTTAAATGGAAATCTATACAAAACCAGTGAAATTGTTAAAATATTCAAATATGCCATACTGTAACAAGAAAACACTGCAATGCACTGAAATCAGCAGTAAAACAGCTGTGTTTTAAAGGACAGTACTTTGAATGTCACTTGACAATTTGCTTTCAATTAGAAGTAATTTACAGGAAGATGCCCACAAGCTAATCTTTACAGGATAATTAAGTTCCATTTTCTTTACTTTTAATTAAAAAGCAGAAAAGATTTAGCTGATCCATAAAAAATGTTCTGTTTAAACATTCATCAGACTTCACACTCTTTTTTTGTTATTTGTTGTAGCAGATGTTATCAAAAGTGCAGTCTGCTCTGTTTTAAACCCTGAGCATTTGGAAAGTGAAACATGAGTTGCAGTAGGCATGTACTGGTGAGGTATGATCATTTAACATCTGTATGTTCAAAGAGGATATAACAGATACTGCTGTTCCATTCCTTAATTATGTTCTGTCTGATGCTTTTAATTGTACTACAAAACCACATACATTAAAATGAGAAGCAATGCAACTATCAATTTTGAACATTTATACATAGTAGGCTGATACCTAAAAAACCCCCTTTACTTCAGATGTCTTAAAGTATCTCTCGATTCAGAGGTAACACGTTTTTTATTATAATTTTAATAATATAAAATGTGACACAGTATTTTAACATAAGAATTTACTCACTGAAAGATTTAATTCTAAAGCCATTTAAAACTTTACTCTCTGGTTTTTAGTGTGGTTTTTAGCATCACTGCTGTTTTTATTTGGCAAAATAAAATATATTGCCAAAGACGTTTGGAGCTTTGATTTTATAACTTACTATTGGACGGTACTAATTTTTTAAGCTGATGAGAGCTGAATAGATCGTGATTTGTCATCTTATTCTCACCTCAGACTATGCTAAGGAATTGCACCACAATTTCTTCAGGCAAGAATTATTTAGTCCAGTACTATGGTATTTTTTAAAACTTTTTTTGGCTGTTTAATTAATCTGTTCATGTTGATAATAGCTTTATTTTTTACAATCTAAAAGATTTCCATAATTTGAAAAAAAAAAGTTGAGTCACTATAGAGCCGTATACATAAAATTTTTATAGCAGTAATTCCATTCACTATGCCTTTTGTCAAATGAGCTTGATTTTCAATCTTCTGACCAGTGAGTACCTAAAATTCAAAGATCCTGTTGGAGTTACCTATTTTTACTTACTTTTATTTTCTTATTTTATTTCCCTCTGTTTGAAGGAAAACTACAAATGACAAGACAGGTTGCTCACAAGCCCATTCATTTATTTGCTTTTGCCATTTAGATTTGTATATGTAGGGAATGTGCCCGAAGGCACTTTGACCAATATAGTTTAGGAGACTGCAAAATAAAGAAATGCAATTTATTTCAGCATATATTATAAATTTCAGGTAGGAGCTTAATTATAATAATCAGAATGCATTCATTTAAATGGAGTATGTGTTTGAACATGTAAATGTCATCAGGTTTTGTAATGAACTGGTGAAAATGTGTGCTTCTCTTATTGAAAGGATAACACTGGAAAAAGATTAAGCATGCCCTGTCTTCCTTCTTCCCTCTTTTCTCTTTGGTAATCAACACCTGGTTTGATTACATCTTTTTGAACTCTGAAAGCTATACTATAAACTCTTTACGTAGAAGTTTTTATGAAAGGGAATTGTGGCAAGCAGTAGTTGAACTTTCCACTTTCAGGAGAATTCCACCTTTTTTGTCATCCTGTAATTCAGACATCCTTAGTTTTGTCATTGTTCAGGAGAGTGCAGTGATTTCCCTTTGGTGCTTGGTTTTCAAGTTTATGGCTGCTTTTAGAAGGATGGGACTGATTCTTATGTTTTGTGGTGCTTGGAGGAGTTATCAACTGACCTTAGGTACGTGTACCTTGTCCATTGCACCTAATGCATGGCTAGTACATGACTGGTTCTCATTAAGTATTTATTAAATGGCTGGTAGACAATAAAATTCAGACACAGCTCCATTTGATGCAGTGCACACATTTTGTGAATTCTCTTTCCCCTCCCAACCTCCCTCCTTCTCTTTCTTTCTCTCTCCCCTTCCTCCCTCCCTCCCTCCCTCCCTCCCTTCCTTCCTTCCTTCCTTCCGTCCTTCTCTAGGCCATAAGGAACCTCTCCTCCAGCAAGGCAGTATTGTCTTCCTATACCCCATCCCACAACAGCCATTCACTTCCAGTCCCTGCTCCTTACCGTTGCTCAGGTAATGCCCTGCCTCTCCCCCCTTAGTCATCTAAATCTTCCACACTGAAAATGTCCACTGGAAGTCTCACGTGTTCCAAGAAGCTTCCCAGTATTCTTATCCACAGTCATTACTCTGTTCTATATTTCTTTTGCAAAAATAGTGTCAGGCATTTTGACACTTGTTTTCTGTATTTTTTTTCTACATATAGGATACCTTTGTCTCCCTGTGAAGAACTTAAGTGTTTTAAGAACAGAAAAAAAAAAGAGTTCCTGTGCCCTTTTTGCTTTTTTTGTAAACCCTAAATCTCATAGCAGTATGGTAAGCAGGTGGTAGGCATTTATTTCATGTCTTGTTCGACTTTGAAAAACAAACTATTAGAAATTCATAAGTAGCTGCATACGTGCATTGGGGAAAGTATTGAATAATATTTTCTCATACATTTAGAATAAGCTTTTCCTTTCCCCCAAAGACTTGGGGGTTTTGTTTCATGTTTGTTTCTAGAATGATTTTCTGCCACTTGGGAAAAAAAATATTCTTTTAGAAAATAATTACCATTAGCTTGAAGATAGAGATAAATAATCAGTTTTTAAGGACTGTCATTTTAGTTCTCAATAACTCGTTTTGGAGCTAAGGTGTTAGTGGAAGGAAGGACGCGTAAGTCATCTGTCTCTTTACCCCCAGAGGGGCAGTGCTACCGCGCCTCTGCCTGTTACTGGGTTCATCAGAGTCTTTGCATATTTGTAATTACCCTTCCATAAATAGTTTGCAACTTGACCACAGCATTTTGCCGCTCCGTTAGAATGAGCCCCAAGGTCCAAGTTAAAAGCAAAATCCTCAATGAATTTAACAAAATTAAGCCAAGAGCTGTAGGTTATAAGAGCAGAGCTAATGGATTCAGCTGTTCTTTACTTTCATTTTAACCAACACATTTTGCATTCGTTTTCCAGATGCGAGCCTCATTTGATTAAAATGGAGTGAAACTAATTTTGTGAAAGTTTTATATCACCCCTGGAGATAACTGGAGATAACCTAGTGTGTCACAAAACTAGAGCCGGCAAATCAGCATTTGCGGGGTCGGTTTCAGTAACTGCATTGCAGAAGTATTGCGAGACTACTTTTTAAGGCATATTGGTAAACCTTTGCTGGGGTTGTTCATGTGACTCAGCTGTGACCAGAGCTGGATTATGAGGGGGGGTCCTGGAATTCAGAGGCGGCCAATCCCAGAGCCGGAGACAGTATATGGCGATGCTACTTTAAGTGTGGTTGGTTCAAGGACCAAAGCCATCAGCAACACCTGGAAGCCAGTCAGCAAAACAAATCCGTGGGCTCCACCCCAGACCTACTAACCCAGAAACTCTGGCTGGAGCTCAGCAACCTATGGAGTTAACACGCTCTCCAGGTAAACCTTATATATGCTAAAGTCTAAGAGCTACTGTGTGTGGAACCCTGGAGTTCAGCTTGAATCATTATCAGACAAATCAATCTCTGTATTTCAATTGAACAAGCTGTCTAATGATTTCTGATCTCTCACCCGTTGTCATAAAATGCAGACAAATTGAATCAAGTTTTTTAAAGATATTGGTTATTTCACGGTTTTCATCTGTATTTGAAGTGTATTCTGAACGGATTCATCTGAACTGATTAAAATGCAAACAAAAGAGCCAGATCACTTTGATAAGCACTGGAAATTCCACAGTCTTTTCTCAGAGCACATGTGTGCTCTATTCAGCTTTGTGTCCTTCCCACCTAGCAGAGAACAAAAGCAACTGTAGTGCAACCTTGTTCTGGCCCTGTCTTGGCATTTAGGTTTGTTTCATTTTGGCACATGGCTGTGTTCTTTCATCATACAGGAAACTATCTGCCGAATCAGTCAAATCTCAGATTCCTTGAACTTCTTGATCAGGCTGATGTTTTCCTAATGAACAGAGGTTGCTGATCTCCATACCAAAGAATTAATTGTTTTTACCTATTGAGGTGCTAAGTAATAAGTCACATGGAGTGCTGTATTATATTAGCTATACTATAACTAATATAGGACTTGTAAAATAATTTGACCATTTCTTGAGATCTTCAAGTTTTCATAGTTTGCTATGTAAATGTGCTGGCCATATATTGATCTCTCTAGCAGTATCACATAAATAAGATCATTAATTAGTATCATTTAAAAATATAGATTACAGCAGCTCTCTGTCTTCTCTGCCCCGGGAGCAGCGCTGCTCTCACGGGCCCTCAGCCCCTGAGAATGTCTGCTGGTGCAAAGATGGTCTCCACGCCTTCTCGGTCAGGAGCCCCTCTCAGCTGCTGAGCCGATCACAGGCCGCAATGATGCTAAACCCTCCGGAGACGCTGACAGATGAGAGCCTCAGCAGCTTGGCAGCCCCTTGTCCCCCGACCTCACTTATTCCAACCACGGCTTCTGAACCAGCACCGTTTCACGGGACATGGACACAGGCTCCAAGCGCATTGGGGCTGGGCTGCCATGGTAGGGGTGGCTGGCTCTGGGGCTGGAAGCGGGGCCGTGTTTGGGAGCCTCATCATCCGTTATGGCAGGAACCCTTCCCTGAAGCAACAGCTCTTCTCCTGCGCCATTCTGGGCTTTGCCCTCTCCGACGCCAGGGGGCTCTTGTGCCTGCTGGTGGCCTTTCTCATCCTCTTCGCCATGGGAAGGAGCCCTCTCTACCTCCCATAGGTCCTTCTCCTGTGTCTCATCTGCCCTGTATGTTCATTTTCCTCTACCTCCCCAGGCGGTATAGGAACCAACCCCAGGGTTGGGTCCGGGTTTGACAGAGAGAAGACAAATACTATATTAATAAGAAAAAATATGGAGATGACGTCGACTCTTGTAGTTATATAAATTCTTTCTGAAAATGAACTTTCATAATAATGCTTTATAGAAATTGCAAGCTTGACTATAATCGATTCTGTATATATATGTATGTGTGTGTATAATATTCATGGAAATTCTACAGTATGTTATAGAGTATATGAAGATAATTTTTGGCTTTGCCAATTTAGTGTGGCTTAGAGCTAAGACTCAGTTACAACTTTCAAGGCATCTAGAAGTAAAATCATATTGGATATGAATTGTTAAGCGTTTATTTAGGTAGAGGTAGAATTTGCCCTACCAAAAGCTTTTCTCTACCTTCTTAGGTTGTGTAATATTGCGGGGTAACTATAACTATTGTTATACTGGATCTGGGTTGACTGATCTTTATATTGGTGCTACTAAGTCTGTATTTTACATCTAACTGATTGTATTGAATTTGCGTTATGTCTGATACCTGCTGAAAAGTTATAATGCCCTGCAGGGTTATTACTATTAGTGATACAGAGATGGTGTGATGATAGCAGGACTTGATTTTATCATGCCTAGGTTTTTGTTACATTCTGTTTATTATATTCATTTATTTTATCTTTTTGATGTTATTTAAATGCCTGTTTATATCATAATGCTAGACTCTTGGAGGGTGGAGAAGGCAAACTATGTAAGTAAGACACAGGTTTTTTTTTTTTTTTTCTTCAAAAGGGTCTTCCTCTGTGAGTGAATCAATGTGTGGGAAGACTGCGTATGTCCCAGTGTGGAAGTAGCTGTTTTCGTTAACCCATTTATAATATTGGCATCTTGTGCCATTAAGCTTAAATTTGATACATTTTATTGATTGAATCCCAGAATTTTGGTGTAGAGTTTCCTGGGCTTAGGAGAGTGACCCTAGGTCTGGGGGGTCACAAATAAAAGTTTTGTTTTGCTTTGTTTCTTCTCGTACAACTTGATTTTATTATCCGACAGGATTTCCAAATTGAGCAGCTCTGTTTAAAGTGTCGGAAAGTGCTAAGACACCTACCATGGGCAAAGGAACTCTTGTTTAGTATTTTTCTCTTTGCTTGTTTAGTTTGTCAAGGGATCTGTGAACGGTCTCAAGGTTGAATGTGTATTTCAGTTGTATTTATATGTTCAAGGACTTTGAAAATCAGGCTTCTTGGATGTTACATGTTTACTAAAATATCTCTTAGTATGTATTTAGGGCTTTGATGAAATTTTAAGTTATTATTCAAGTTATTATTCATTTCATCTGTGATATCGGTGGTGTCTTGCATACATATTTTTCTTTGGCTTGACAAATATGTACAAAACAGGTTAATTTGTCCATTGTGTGTGGCCACACCCCCAAGTGTACCTTTGAAAAGATCATTTGATACACTGACTCTAAGGTGGACGCATTGCTAAATTATTCGTTTTTAAAATATTTGTATAACATGGCTTTTTTGAACTTTACTTTTATTTTTTTCAATGAAGGAAGGAATGAAGAAGACTACATTTTTTGGGTGCCGATCGTGTAGCAGGTATTGTGACACATGCTTTAATTTAGGTTATCTCAGATTGCCCTCGCAATGACACTTCAGCTTAGGCTCAGAGGCATAAAGAGCATGTCTGAGATTCAAACCCAGCTCTGACTCCCAGGGCCACAGCATTTCTACCCTGACATGCTGCCTCTTGCCATAAGGCCATGTGCTAATATTTGGTGGAAGGTGCAATAATAAAAGACAATTCCAAAGGAGTGGAAAAGCCAAATAGGTTTAGTGAAAACAGGACATAGGGAATTCTAAGGAGCTGTGTAGGCCCTCTGCTCTGAGCGTATAGGAAGGAAGAAGATCCATTGTCCAAAATCAATTTTTCCCTTCTCTAATTTTCTCAAAATTAATTTAAATAATTGATAGGTAGGTATTTCTCAGTGTATGCTTTATAGCCTGTTTTTTCCACTTGCATATTCTGGAAAATTGAGTTAAAATCATTTTTTTTGTAAAAAAAAAAAAGAGAGGAGGATATGTTGTAGGCAAAAGATAGGCAAAATCAGTACCAATTGCATGCTGGTTTTAGCTTGAATCCAGAATTCTGATACTAAATGAAGATATCTATTTGTATACTGTTTATTCAAAAGTTGGGGACACTTAAAATGCATTTATTTACTGATATGTCTGAACTACATTTTACTAAGACAATCTTCATGGTATTCGTGGTGTGGGAATATTATTCCCCATATTTAAGCCTCATTTGAAGCTTTCTTACTCCAGGGTTGAATAGATGGTTGCTAGATAAAGGCATCCATAAAATAATACTTGAGTGTATTTATAAAAAATAGCTTTCCATTTTGGTTTGTAAGATACACTTGTAAATTTTTATAATGTTACAACATATTGTCCAGATTGGTTGATTGGGGGAGGGGAGAACTAATGTAATTCAGACAAGCAATAATTACTAGGTCAAGAAATAGGGCAATTAAAAAATGATTCATGGCAAGTAGGAGTGAGACATTTATATTCTGAAAATTAATTATGGGACATTTTATTTAAATTATAATCAGGAAGAAAAGTTCAGGGAAAAGAAAGAGGTTCAGGGAAATTTTATATGTACTCATCTTGAGTACAAATTAGTAAAGATCTTAGATTCAACTAATGTGTCAGAGTCCATTAAAGAGACTGGAAAACCCTATTTCACTGTGACTAAACTGCCTGAAATTTTAACCTCCAAACTTATGTATAATCAAATGTAGAGAGTGTGTATGTCTTGATAAATCTACATATATATCCATGATGTAAGAGTACAAAAGACGTGGATGCTTGATTTTACAGGGTTGACGACCATGTGTTCGTTGGCCAAAGCAAGTGTGAGAGCTCTTATAAAATCCTCAGATCTACATATTATAAAAAATAAACTATTTTATGTTTACTTAGGCAACAACTGTCTCCAGCTGCAGTCCACCTATGGTATAGTGCATCCTTAGAAGCTGGCTTTCACCCTGAAGGTCTGATGTCTCACAGCCTTGGTCTTTGGGCTTGAGGGCACTGATCATTACTGCTCTTGCTGGACTCCCATTTAGTCCTTCCCTTTTTTCCCTTTGGCTCATTCTCCTTCCACCTCATTTCCCCGTTGAACTTTTCTGTCCTGGGCCCTGTTATCTCAACTTGCTCTCACCTTTCAAACTCCTTTTGTACTCACTCTGATGAGTCCAGCCTAGTTTATGAGTGCTGGTATATAGAGGGCCCTGGCCTCCCCTTTCCTATTTATTAGGCATTAGGGCATTTGGCATGTTTTCAGTGTGAGCTATGGTGATCTCATAACTCACAGGATGAAGCTAATAAACAGTAATTTTAGGTCCAGTAATAGATGAATGGGAGATCGTTGGCCTTTCAGTTTGCAAGTCTACTCTTCCCATGGCTAATATAAGAAATCTTGTTGATTTTGAAATGGTGATATAAAAGACAGGGTTTTAGATTTGAGGGCTAGAAATCCCATACTTAAATTGCTCAGAATGTGTTTGCTGGAACAAGATAAAACTCCCTCCAGTGGATGCTAAACCTCTCGTAGGGTAGCAAATTTAAGGAATAGAGTAAATTCCATTATCAGATATTCAATTTCAATGTTTAAAATAGGTGATTAAATGCAATTTATAATCTCTGAAATAGTTTGTAGAAGTGACCAATGTAAGTAATGGAATTTGGGATTAGAAAGGATTCTCTTTGCCATGAAAAAGCATTTTCAGATACTCATCCAGTAAGATCAACATGCAGTAGTTAGCTTCGGGTTCTTTATTTGTTGTTTATTTAGCAAATAGAGTAGGGGAAAGGCCCATAGTTAACACATATAGCTTTTTAAAGGAGGAAAAAAAAAAAAAGATTTCTCTTTTAGTCCATTCAGAGTGGCTCTCCCAGGAGAAAGACTGATGGACCTAACCACAAACACTTTACTCAGTTGCATGGGCTTAAAAATGTAGGCACTTTTAAAGGGAACAACTTAATTTAATTGCTCCTTTCATTTAGTTTACGATGCTGTTTGGAATCAAGATGATTGATGATTTCCAATACCCCAGCTATAATTTCAGCCTCTGTTAATGCTTAGGTATAAGACTGACATCATCTTTATAAATTTACCATTTAGTTAATCCACTTGTGCTGATTGATTAGTGGTTAAAATCCAAGCATTCTATTAGATATCCAAATGATACTATAATATCTCAAAATAAATGACCATGCTAATTTTGAATGCAGAATGACATACTGACTTGTGAAAACACTGAATTAATGTCAGTTGCCTTTTAATTGTGTGTGAATGTTATGGCACTTTACATAATTTGATCAGCAGGCATGCTGTACAACATAGAGGTACCTCTCAGACTTTCTACCTGTAATCTAGGGTAGTTTTCTTGTTAGGTGGTGAGAGATCTAGGAGTAAAGATTTCTAGACACTGACTGAGGAATCACTAGAGACACATTTTTTAACATAACCATTTGTGTAGTTTCCACAAATTATTCTTTATTAAAGAGATTATGAAGAGACATTAAATCTCTACATTAAGTTGGATAGACATCATACTGAGAATATATTTTTTAAATATTTATTTATTTATTTGAGAGAGAGAGAGAGAGCGTGCACATGTGTCAATGGGGGGAGGGGGGGTTGTCAGAGGGAGAGGGAGGGAAAGAATCTTAAGCAGGCTCCATGCCCAGTGCAGAGCCTGACCTAGGGTTCGATCTCATGACTCTGAGATCATGACCCCAGCTGAAATCAAAAGCCAGATGCTTAACCAACTGAGTCACCCAGGTGCCCTGTACTGAGAATATTTTTATATTAAATATAAGGTAGGGAAGTTGGATAAACATACAGTAAGGATAATTTTTTTAAGGAGATGAAAGGTAATTACTGTGGTTACTAGTATTTCCTATTAAAGCTGTAAAATTAATCTAAGGCCCTGGGATTTTTTATTTCCTGGTCCATATTCTCTCAACACTCTGAGCCTAATCAGACTAATGTGGATGCTGTAGGCATTCAAAAGTTAAATTGACATATATTTTTTAAAGATTTTATTTATTTATTTGACAGAGAGAGACACAGAGAGAGAGGGAACACAAGCAGGGGGAGTGGGAGAGGGAGAAGCAGGCTTCCTGCGGAGCAGGAAACCTGATGCGGGGCTCGATCCCTGGACCTTGAGATCCTGACCTGAGCCAAAGGCAGATGCTTAACGACTGAGCCACCCAGGCGCCCCAAAAGTTAAATTAAAATATTGATGCTTGACTTTAAGTACTAAGCAAGTGAGACAAGTACAGTTTTTTCTTCCTTTATTTTATTTCTGAATAAATTTATTAATTTTATTATGACACAGAATACTCAATTAAGTCTATGGTGACTCTCTTACTCCCCAGTTCCTTTTCTCCAAACTCCTGCTATTAAAATGACTATATTTTGCCATATCTAGAAGAATGTGGAATGTATAAATCCTCTTTCTCTTTTCCAAGTTTTTACCGCCACTGTCCATAAACGTTAAGGTAGGGGAGAGAAGAGCAGGTTTGACTAACATGAGAGTAAGTAGGGTGTGAGACTTGACTTGTTTTCTGGGAAGGAAGAAAATATTTCTGGAGAAAGGAAGTGTGCTGAGGGATCTTGGGCCACAGCTCTGGATTCTGGAAGAAGCAATTTTCAGCAAGTAACTCTTATTACCCATAGCTCCAGAAATGGGCTTCATCTAGCTTCAGCAGCTGAATGGACCCTGTATTTTTATTCCATTAATAGAAATGAAGAATTTATATTGTAAATGTTAGATGAATATATCCTACCTAATTTCAATATGTCTAATACCATTAGTAGGTCAAACGAGAAAATGTAAATGACTGAAGTCAGATCTTCATATGCTCTGGTAGTATAAAGAGATAAAGAAGTAAAGAGGGATAGATAGAGAGAGAGGAGAGAGCTAGAGATGCCAGGAGCATCTCAAATGAAGTGCGTGGTCACTACAGTGGTGGGAAGCTGAACAACTGTCTAGTGCACTGTTGTGTTGGCTCAGATCATCAAAATGCCTGGTGGATAATAGCCACTCCACAAAAATACATCTCCGCATTTTCTGGGACTGGTCACTTCTATTCTCTCCGTTTAGCTTGAGGCAATGTGTAGCTTTGACCTAGGAACTTTTTGAAGTTCATGGCTCTGAGTCTCAGTGGTTCTGTTTCATTTGATTTACAAAGTACTTTTTAGCATTAACTTTGCAATGAAGGAGCTTTATTCCCAGAAGATGTTTTAGCCAGGGGTATACTTGTCATGATTTATGACCAGAGCAAATAATAAAATATATAAAACTGCATATGATGGGGCCCATTAAGTTATTTCTAGATAACTTTGCTCCTAAGTTAAACTGGCTATGTTTTTCCATGTCTGTGTCTGATAAGTAGATTTATCTCAACATCAGGTTTTCACAAGATTAATAATCCCTCTTTGTTAAGAGAGTCTGTTTTAAAATTGAAGACAGTTATCCTGATGTGAATTTTATAAACATGTGTTAAACAATATTATGCTTTCATATATTTGAACATATCTGATATTATAACTATACTTTTAATCAGATGTCTTACAAAAATGGGAAGTATACTCAGTAAGAAAAAAAGTGGTTAGGCTAAAAAGATTTTTTCTTTAGCTTGAGTAATACTGTGCTCTCAAAGCTGTAACCTGAATTATTAGCACATATAAATCCATCTTCTTAATTAAATGGGGCCTTTGGCCATTGAACCACTAGCATATGAACAGAGTTAGTTACTGAATGTTATTATGAGGCTGGCCTGGCCACATAATCCATTAGAGGTAGGATTCGGTTATATTGGTAGCAGCAAAGTGATTTTTATGGTTGTAAGAATCTTCTCTTTGTTCTGTCAGTATCAGTTATTTCAGTACTAATAAAAATCTAAACAGGGGGTCAAGTTTATGATCTGTGCCTTGGATGGCTAATTTGTAACATTTCTATCCAATAAGCCATGAGTTTCTTTCTTTCTTGAAAGGACCTATGCTATGTGGTTTGTCTAAATTACCCCAGTGTGTAACTATGGAGAGAGTGAGCATGATATCATGGGATTATAATGTTAGAAAATTTCATTGAAGGGCATGAATAGACATTAAAATAATGAATATGCACTTATGATAGTATGTCTATATGTGTTTAGGATTGCAATAGTGAATATTACATATTTCCTTTGGGGATTTTATCAGTGTCAATTAATTTTGCTTAAAATTTTGGAGAAATAACTTATAGTAATATGTTAAAATGTATGGTAACAAGTGAGAGGAAATCTATGTACTCATTCAAAGTTTTGGTCCATCTTTCAGATGACACACCAATAAATTACTGAAAAACAACTCCTTTAAAACAACAGTGCAAAGTAAATCAAGGGCAGAACTGGCATGGCATAGGGGGGGGGGGGGATAATGGAACTTGTTTTATGATGTTAAACAGCGTCATGAGAGGATAACGTAAGAGGTTGTGCATGTATATATTTTGCAAGTTATGGAGCCCTAGAATTCAAAATGTTAGGTAGAGCTTCCCAAAAACCCCAGAAATATTAAGACTCTATTTAATACTGTTGCTTCTGTGTGTGTGTGTGTGTGTGTGTGAGCCTATGTCCACACATAATGACGATGTTGCCAAGACATACACTGAGCTGGTCAAACAAGACGGCAAGGAGAAGGAGATAGGAAATAGAGTGGTACTCTCTCCCATTTAAATCCAAAGAGCTGAATTTGTCAAAGTACTTTCTGGTAATAGACGGCTAGATGGCTAAATGATGCCAATCTATATACTTTTCTAGTAATAATGCAGGATGGAGGTCATTACACTGTCCACATCCAAGAACAGAAGGGGATTTTAGGAAGAATTTGTAAACTTAGGGGAAGGAAACCAGATTAAGTGTTTAAGTTGGGTTACAGAGGTTATCTAAAGGCATAGCTTCTTTAGAGCCATCAGAAGGCTATAAAGAAAAACAGACCAGGATATAGACCCCTCAAATGGTTATACAATTTCAAATTCAGGAAATTTGTAAATGAACAGGAATATTAAGTTTTTGAGTTATCACCGGAGGTATGAAATAAAATATAGATTATTTGTATATGCAATGAGAGAAAGAAAGGTGATACTCTTATGTAAGAATAGACTATGATACTGGATTAGATTGTTAACTGTAGAAAAAAAATGTTATAAAGGACATTATTAAGATAATTGACAAAATTTGAACATGGACTGTATATTACATAGTTATATCTATCAACATTAATTAACCTTAATTAGTGAAATGTACTATGGCTGTATAAGAGCATGTCCTTGTTCTTATGATACATACTGAATACTTAGAATAAAGGGCCATAAAGCTTGCAACTTACTTCAAATGGTTTAGTAAAATCATAACAGTGATATTATTATTACTGAGAAAGAGACATAAGCACATGTGGCAAAATATTAGCAATTTGTAATTCTAGGTGAATGATGTATGGGCCTTTATTATGTTAATACTGTAACTTTTTTGAAGATTTAAAATATACTGAATAAAAGATAGAAAAAAATAGATGCAACTAACAAGTAAAAGTACTAGATGATGGACTCTGGAAAACAAACTGAGGGTTCTAGAGGGGAGGGGGTGGGGGATGGGTTAGCCTGGTGATGGGTATTAAAGAGGGCAGGTAGTGAATGGAGCACTGGGTATTATATGCAAACAATGAATCATGGAACACTACATCAAAAACTAATGATGTAATGTATGGTGATTAGCATAACAATAAAATTTTTAAAAAAAAGTACTAGTACTACTAGTAGTAATAATAATAATGATAATAGTAATCATAAATGTGTACTGAGCTTTTTAGGTAGATGGAAGTCTTGATACACAAAAGTATCCAAAGGCCAGAATAACTATGATTGAGACACTAGAATAGAATATTCACTATGAAGTTCTAAGCTTAATTTAAATAGGTTTATATCAGTGTACACCTAATAGCAATAGAAAACTCTCCTGGATCATTTTCTTGAAGGGCAGTGAACTTTGCAAGTTACCAAACATATTCTTGAACTGTGTTGGAGATAATACTGTGACGTATAAAGAGGAGAAAGAAAGTAGGAAAATTTTATCCATTAGGAGCGTGATATACTAGGAATTATAATTGGAAGAAAGGAAAGGTTGATGATAATGATCAGAATAGAGTGTAATTGAAAACATGTAAATAAAGAAGAGACTTCAGTAAATATAGAAGAAAATGGGAGAAAAATGTTCTAGGTATGAGTAATATTCAAAATCCACAGATCATCACCCCCTTCATATATTTAAGGTCACTAAGTGCTCTGACCATCATGGTGTTAGATTTCACCATCTTCATCTTTAAGCCTTAGGGAAACAGAAGTCCATTACTGTCTTGATGGACAGAAGACCCCTCCGTGGCAAATTGTCTTGGTCTTCTGTTCTTACTATACAATCTTTGTGGACCTTTTTTTTCTGCTTAAGATGGAAGCAAAGGACCTGCAAAGGGTCAAGGCAACCCACATTTTGGTTTTTACTTCCTCAATCCAGCCAACCATTCATTGAACCCTCATTCATATTTCACAACATTCTTTTTTATTGGGTACGCCTAGAAACCATTTTGACCTCTTTTTGACAGACCTTGCCTTCTAAGTCCATTTATTATTATTTTCAATTTTATTTTCCTTTCTCTCTGTTTCTTAAGCCTCCGTTGGAGTACCAGGACACTCTTTTCTCTTTTAATCTCAAGCTATCTCTTAAAGGGATCTGATGAAGAGTAGTCTGGATTTCACAAGGCGGTGATTTCTGCAGGTGCCATAATAATTATTATTATATACCAGATTGGCAGAGGAAAAGAAATCTCACATGGATAAGTACAATGCTTTTAAAATATAAGTAGTGAATGCTACAAAAATGGAAGGTAGATTATTTGACAAAAAAAATTGCAATTAGTACCTAATTGCTTGTTCAAGTCATAGAAAAGCAACAACTACAACAAAACAAAAGAAATGAGATAAAGAATAAAGAAAAAAATGAACACTGTATTTTTTTTTCTTTTAAATACATTAAAACTGAGGAAAATGATAAAGGAGAACATTGTTCCTTTATCAGATGGGAAAGGAAAACTTAACTGATGACATAAAAAAGGCAGAGACTTTTAATAAGTATTTTCTTTACCTCTGTCTTCACACAAAAAGGTCATCTTTGATCTAATCACTGAAATAGCCAACACCTGGGCTGGGAGGGCAGAAAGTCATGATAAAAGAAGGAATGAACTAGAGATTGTGTAAAAAAAAATTAAAAATAAAAGGTTGTTCAAATGCTGGCGTTGGCAAACTTTAATATATAAACGGAACTCATTTAAGTATGGGGTGTCAATTGTCTTCCTCTTTGGGGGCTTTCAGTTCATATGATATATGCAATCCCTTTCAATTAAATAATAAATAGAAGTTTTGTATGTACAGAGTCTAGAGGAAATCAGACAGGACTATGATGTAGCCCCAAACCTCAAGAAATTTGCACACACTAAACTACCCTGGGGTATGACTTTCTAATAAAGAAAATGATGTAATGTGATTTATTTATAAAATTATTCATAAAAGATGCACAACTAGCTAAGTAAAGTCCTCATGGGTCCAGAGATACTTAGCAATGGTTTTAAGCAACCTCAGGGAAATTTTTTTTTTTTAATTTTATTTATTTGACAGAGAGAGAGACAGCGAGAGAGGGAACACAAGCAGGGGGAGTGGGAGAGGGAGAGGCAGGCTTCCCGCAGAGCAGGGAGCCCGATGCGGGGCTCGATCCCAGGACCCTGAGATCATGACCTGAGCCGAAGGCAGGCGCTCAACGACTGAGCCACCCAGGCGCCCCCAACCTCAGGGAAATTTTATCAAATTACTTAAATATGAGTTTGTTTGTTTGGTTTTTGTTTGTTTGTTTGTTTTAATGAGGGAGTTAGATGGGGAGAGCAACAGAGGTTGGGTCAAGTGGACGAGCACCAAAACAGGAAAGCAGTGGCTAGAAGTGGGAAACTACCCAGAGTAGTAACTAGTTAATGAGTGAATCGCAGTCTGGGATAACATCCTGGATTTGTCAATCTCATTCTCTGTAGAGTGGTTCAAGTTTATGGGAGTAAAGACAACATCTTCGGTTCAGATCTTCTAACTTCCTAGGAATAATGAGGGCTCTGTTCCCACTGTACCACCCAGGGACTTCTTTGCCAGAACACAGGCAATCAATGATTTGTGATTTTGTTCCTGGTGTACGTAGTGTAACTTGATTTTGATTAAGTATTCTGACAAAGTGTCCCATGATAACTTTGTTAGTATTTTGTGGCAAGGAGTTTGGAGATAATATTTTGTCATTATTATTTGATATTTTTCCAAGGTACCTAAAATTCCTGAATTTTTTCCTTATCCATAGCAACCTAAGTAGGAAAAATTGACCTATTAAGTCCCAAGCCCAAATCTGAAATTTAGGATTTATTACACTTCAGAAAAAAAAACAAAGGATTTACTGGAGAGAAATCAAACAAGGGTCTCCATTGATGGAAAAAAAGCCATGGGATTACCAACTACTTTTTTTTTTTAAGATTCCATTCATTTATCTGACAGAGAGAGACAGTGAGAGAGGGAACACAAGCAGGGGGAATGGGAGAGGGAGAAGCAGGCTTCCCGCCGAGCAGGGAGCCCGATGCGGGGCTCCATCCTGGGACCCTGGGATCATGACCCAAGCCGAAGGCAGGCGCTTAACGACTGAGCCACCCAGGTGCCCCGGATTACCAACTACTTCTTAGGGCGAGTGTAGGAGAGAGAAGAGTAGAGAGTCAAAGGGGAGAAAAGAGTTGCCTGGAGCCTCCTACCAGCAGGGAAGATTTTCATCTGGAAAGCAAAAGACAGAAAAAGAGAGGAGAATGAGTGAGGGATGATTGGACTAAAGGCTTTGGTCTCTTACCGGCGCAGTAACAAAAAAGGAAGAAGCCAAGGAGAGGATCACACCTTTCTAGAGGACCTTTGAAGAGCCAGTGATTCTGCCCACTGGTAACTATGGCAGAATCAGCGTCCTGGAATATAACTAAGCAGATTAGCCTCCCTTCCACTTGTTGGGTTAGGGAGTAAAAATAGGAGTCTGTAAAGAGGCAGACAAGGCCTTGGCATGCAGATTAGATATTATAGGCATAAGTATTTTTTATTCTATCATTTATCAGTCTGTTTATATGTGCACAAAAGTACAAACTTGAAGAAAATTGGCCCATAACCATAGCCCTAGATAACTTTTGAGGTGAAACATTCTATTACTCTCTGGAGCTTATCTTGTCCAAGACTTTGCTTCTATAGTTCATCTGTTCTTTGTTCTGTAACATTTCTCTACTAATAGAAGATTATTCCTATATGAATAAAGATACATTTTATTATCATCAATCACAAAACCCTTCTTTGGTTCCATATATCACTGCACTTTTCTGTACCCTATTCACAGCAAAACATCTTGAAATTGTTGTCTCTGGTCTTGTTTCCATTCTTTCATCTCCTGTTTACAATAGTCTACTCAACTCCATACCAGTAAGGATCCCTTTCCCTAGCACTCAACTCCCTGATGTTAAGGTTACAAATGACTTCCTTGTAGTCCAGTCCAATCTTCACTTCTTTTCTTACCTCTCAGCATTGTTCAACCACATGGAGTACTCCTTCCTTCTTGAAGCACTTATTTTCTTGACTTTGGAAACATCACACTTTCCTTGTTTTCATCCTGTTTGATTGGCTGTTGCTTCTCAGTTTCTTTGATTAATCTCTCCTCTGCTCAATATCTAAGCATTGGAGTTTTTGAAGATTTTCCTGTACCCTCTTCTCTTGTAAGGATATGCTTTCTCTCCAGGTTTGACTTTTTAATCCTATAGCTCTAAATACCATCTGTATATGAAAGGCACTTAGATCTTTATTTCCAGATCTGACTTGTCCCCTGGAACTTCAATTAGCAATAATCGCGCCTCGGATAAACCTCATTGGCTATGATACTGCCACTGTGCAGAGCTTCCCCTGGAACTTCAAACTCATATTTCCAAATACCTACTTTAAAGCTTTTCATAGATATCTAATAAGTGTCTCAAATTTAATGTGTCCTAAGAACAGCTCTTTATCATTTGTCACCCAAACCTGTTCCTATCCAATTGTTCCATCTCAGACAATTTCATCAACACACCCGGTTGGTTGAAGTTAAGAAAGTATTGTTGGGGCACCTGGGTAGCTCAGTCGTTAAGCGTCTGCCTTCGGCTCAGGTCATGATCCCAGGGTCCTGGGATCGAGCCCCGCATTGGGCTCCCTGCTCCGCGGGAAGCCTGCTTCTCCCACTCCCTCTCCCACTCCCCCTGCTTGTGTTCCCTCTCTCTGTCAAATAAATAAATAAAATTAAAAAAAAAAGAAGAAAGTATTGTTCTCTTTTTCTCTTCCTCTCCTATCCAGTTCATAATAAGTCCTGTCAAACCAATCTCTAAAATATTTTCTGAGTCCACCCATTCTCTTCACCTTAATCTAGGTCATCATCCTCTCTTGCCCAGATTATTGCTGTCTAACGTGGTTTCTCTGAATTTTACTTTTACTTCCTTAAAATCTATTGTGTTTAGGAACTAGAGTATTCTTTTAAAACATTATTCATACCATGTCCCTCACCTGCCTAAAACTCACCAATGGCTTCCCACTGCAATTAGAATAAAATCCATATTCTTTGCTCTGTTTACCTCTCTGTCCTCATCTTGCACCACTATCCCCTCATCTCTGCACTCCAGCCATGCTTTTTCTTCAACATGTGATGTTCATTCCTATGGTAGGGCTTTCTCTCTGCCTTGAACACTCTTCCCCTTCATCATTGTTTGGTTGTTTCTTCTTGTCAGTTAGAACCCATCTGAAATGTCACTTTGTCAAAGGGGGCCTCCCTCACTTCTCAAATAAACAACCTGTCATGAGTACCCATTGTTCTATTTTGGCTATCTTCATAGCACTTGTAATATTGTTTATAACAATAATTTTATGTGTGTATGCAGTTTCTTTATTCATTTGTTGCTTGATTTATTTTCTCTATTTCATTTTCACCTCCTACTAGAATAAAAAGCCATGGAGAGTAGGGAGTTTGTCAATCCTGAAAGAGTCATAAGAGTATCTGATATGTAATAGGTACTCTAGAGATATTTGTTAGATAGAAAAATAAGTTAATGGATGGATACATATTAAGATATTTTTGATATAAATCGTTAGGCACACTTTAGACTATATATACACCCCCTTCTCAACCAGTTTGATTTTCATGATGTTTAAGCACCTTGAGGAGTGTCTGATGTCCCTTTGGATGAATGTGCAAAAGGTGTGTTTACCAAATTTGCAATTATGGGAAACCAGGGAAAGATAACTTCTAGGATGGAGTTAAAAAACAAAATTAAGATTCAAAATTACTGCCACATTGCATGTTATACTTCAATATGATACTTTTTTATTAAAAAAGTATTGTTACAATCTGGGATATTGGATGGAAAAGCCAAATGAAATTAAGAAAAGAATCTTGTATTTATACTTGAAAGGTGAACTGCACAAGCCTAAGTCAACAGAAACTTGATAGTAATGAATGTGAAGAAGAACTAGGGGTGAAGCGAGAATTAGGGCGGTGTGGGTCCCCAAGGAACACAGTAGATGTCTTAAATCTCTATCTGTAATCCTATACTTTAATGCATAGTTAAGATATGTCCCTTTTGTGAGAACTCCCATGATAGTTCCAGCCTGGAGGCTCTCTCCTGTCTGAACCCTTTGAAGATTTTGTCCCTACCTATAATGACAACTACTGTTTACTGCTTTCTTTTAATATTTGTGTACATGTCTTAATCTCACCACCTTGATTGCAAACTCCTTAAGAGGAGGTACTGTGTTTTGTTTTAATTGCTCTGTTCCACTTAATTTTTTACAAATTGTTGGAGGACACTCAGTAAATATTTACTTTGTAAGTGAATGACTAAGTAGCAGATAAGGCTAAATTATGTGAGTATATGCATTTAAAAAAAAATGATTAGGGGCCCCTGGGTGGCTCAGTTGGTTAAGCATCTGACTCTTGGTTTCAGCTCAGGTCATGGTCTCAGGGTCATGAGATCAAGCCCTGTGTCGGGCTCCGTGCTGGGTGTGGAGCCTGCTTAGGATTCTCTCTCTCTTCCTCCCCCTCTGCCCCCTCCCATGCACTCTCTCCCTAAATAATGATAATAATAATAATAATAATAATGAAATTTTATAAGAACCATCATTATAGAAACAAAATTATTGGGGAAGTTTTATTTAATATATGTTGTGTCTAGGTTTGGGGAGGAAGGTAGTCTCTGTAAGTAGTAATGAATTAATAAAAAGAAAGAAAAGATATTTCTGAAAAATGGTACTATTCTAATTGGTTTAAAAGTAAAATTTTCAATAAATTTTATTTAAGAGGTTTAGTTTTACAAAGGATAGACTGGGGTAGATAGGTAGGTAAGATAGATAGATATTAACATATATTGAAACATCAGGTCAATAATTATATTTCCCTGTGAAATAAAAATCTAGGACCACTTGATGTTTTTAAATTGAATGGAAATAGTTAAAAACCTCCCAAAACTTTTATTCATATTATTTTTTAAAATAACTTGTTAATTTCCACATTTAGCCAATTTTAATTCAGTGATAAAATTTAATTGCAGTTCATAATACCAGTGTGACTTATAAAACTAAATTTTATATCTATAATCAGTGTATATATATCAAATTATAAAATAAATCAAATTCTCACTGCCAGGATAAAAAAGAAAACACTTCTTCATTATTGAGAATGCAGTTACAGTCCCTGCACCCTTGAGTTTGTGTGAGATGCTTGTGGAAAGTAAAGGAAATATTTAAAACCTTCCAGTGAGCCAGCTATCCAGTGGCCAAAACTTAATTAAAAAATTACATCGATTGTAGTAAGGACCAAAATTGGCCATAAACACATGGTGTAGGCCAGTATTAATTTTCTCTTTTGACTACTTGATACAATGATGTAATTTTATTTCACTGTGTAAGATGAAGAATGAGAAAATAAAACTGTAACTCTCTCACAGGGCAGCAAGCTCACTGGGCATGGAGACTTGATCTTATTCACTGTTATGTTCCAAAGGCCTAGCGGTGCTTTTATGTACAGTAAACACTCATTACAAAGTGCTCCCTTACATAAGAATTCAGATATAATGTGAGTGTAGAATAGCTTTCATCTTCCTCCATTCTTATCTCAGCTTTGTAGCAATGAGATTGAATCTTGGTGCTTCACTTACAGATTTAAGATTACTGACTTAGAGATTTTCTATAGTTGGGAACCATTAATGATTTTTTTGAAGGAAGAAGTGAGTTAGTTGAAGCAGTTATTGGATGTTTGCTGTTTCTAACACATTGAGTGATGCTAAAAATATGCAAGACCCAGCTTAGAGCCTATAGTACGTAAAGTGGAGATGTGTTCCTTTGTAACTATATTTGAGTCTGTGGAGATGATGATCCCCCCCGACTTTATGCTTATTCTTTATATATTGAGAAAGAGAAAAGCATTGCTGATAGTGTGGTGTTCTGCTGTTGAATGTAACATTTCAGAGACCATTGACATGAGGCGAAGACCTTCTGTGATCATGATAGATCAGGCAAAAACTAGACCACTCCATACTCATACCTGAAATTGGGCAAAGACATGAACATTTTGAAGATCAGAGAATGCCCAAATATTTCCCATCTTTTTTTTAAATCAATCACAGCTTTTTTTTAAACCACATTCTTCTTACCTTCTAGATAAGAATTTTTAAAATACCCAATCACAGAATGACTCCTGCTTCCTGACAGCATCCAATCCAGAGCCGAGTCCTGCTTTTCTTTTTTTATGGATTTCCTATTTTTTTTTTCATTTTTTAAAAATTTAAATTCAATTAGCCAACATCATTAGTTTCAGATGTAGTGTTCAATAACTCATCAGTTGCATCATAACACCCAGTGCTCTTCACATCATGTGCCCTCCTTAATGCCCGTCACCCAGTTACCCCATCCCCCCAACCTCCCCTCCAGCAACCTTCAGTTTGTTTCTTATAGTTAAGAGTATCTCATGGTTTGCCTCCCTCTCTAATTTCTTTCCATTCCGTTTTCCCTCCCTTCCCCTATCATCTTCTGCACTGTTTCTTATATTCCACGTGAGTGAAACCATATGATAATTGTCTTTCTCTGAGTGACTTATTTTGCTCAGCATAATCCCCTCCAGTTCCATCCACATCAATGTAAATGGTAAGATTTCATCCTTTCTGATCACTGAGTAATATTCCATTGTGTATGTGTGTGTATGTCTATATCTATCTATCTATCTATCTATCTATCTATCTATCTATCATCTATCACATCTTCTTTATCCATTCAGTCCTGTTTTTTAAACTTTCCCCAAAATCACCTAACAGAAGTCCACATCCTTTAAGTTATTTCTAACAGGTTTGCTGAGACTCCTTGCAGTTCCCCTCATTGCAGTGAGTCAATAAACCCACATTTGTTCAACAACAGGTGTGTTCCAGATGGTCTTTGACTGAAGATCATTTGACAGTGTTAAGAGCCTAAAGACTATGGAATATGTTAAAATTTAAATGTGTTTGCTTTTCACATATATGCCAATATTTTTCCCAAAGAGAGTCTCTGGAAAGCAGTGAAAGTTGGAATTAGAGAAAAATGAAAGCTTCAAAGGTATGCATAATTGTCGTTTGTATTATGAACTGGTAGTACTCTCACAAGGTATATATATCCATAGACTGTTTCTGAAATACTAAGCTGTCAATATGATATAACCTATGAGTTGTAGTTCCAAACACTTTATCCTATTGAGTGTTAGCTTTATTTTAAGGGGTTTGCCATAAAATATATTATTCTAAGGCACTAACATGCCATCATGGAAGGAATCACTGCAGAGAATATATTCAAGATTCAAAACTTATTTGTCTGAAACAGCTGCTCCTGACCTTCCATGGTTATTTAGAGACTCTTGGAATTTTTATAAGATTATATTTTAAATAAGCACCAGCTTAAGTGCCTCTGTTGCCTCTACTATTTTAAATAGTTAAAAACATTAACCTTTTATTCTTTTTCTCTGGTCAGTAGAATAATTTCCCTTTACCATCTCTGTATGCATATAATGAACTCTGGAGAGTAGGAAAAGATTTTTTAATCATTAGATAATCCTAAAGGGAATAAAAATATTTGCGTTAAAATTGTAAAACATAGTTGTTCCTATATGTCTAATACAATGCTTTATTGTATTTTCAATATAGATTCTTGTATTTTCAATAATAATTATTAGAAATAATAATCTATATTGAATTAAAATATAGAACAGTTTCTTAGTAAATACTTTTGTCAATATTATTTTCTTACTCTCATGTTATAAAGTTTACCTTCATCAGAGAGAATACTTAAAACAAAATAGAACATGTTATTTTAACTTTTACAATGCAGTGGCTGATACTGTTTGCATATCGGCTTGCTCTACTTCAAAATGTGAAATGACAATGAAGACATTCCAGAGAAATATTCTAGAACAGAGGGTTAAAAGATAGCTTCTGAATTTGGGGGATGGCTTACAGTATTTATGATTTACACTGGAAAGATGATATCTAGAGCACATAGCATTTCACCCATAGAGTAGAGAAGAAAGTTGGACATAACTTAATGTAGCCAAACATAGTGCTCTGGAGGTGAATAGTTGCCTTAAAATGCGAGAAAGTCTGGTAATAAGAAGGGTACTTTGAAGAGTGTAAAAGGAAGTATTAATGGGCAATATTTGTGCCTCCACTTTGATGAGCTTTGATGATGATGATGAGTGGCAGAACATAAAAGGTGTAGAATGTAGTAAATGCTTTGGGAGAATCCAGCGGCTTGCATGGAAATTATACCAAGACACATTATAACTAGGAATAGATAGATATTTAAATGGATAGGTATTTGCCGACAGAGATGCAGACCCTGGGACGGGAAGCACAGCATCATCACCATTAACAAGCACCTTACCATATGCTTTCTGCTAAGTATTTTACTAGGCACCGTGGGAGATAGAGGTGGGCATAAATGCTTATCTATGAGGAATTTACAACTTTATGGGGTACTTGCTGAGTTTACTTTAGACACCTTTTAAATTAAGTTGTAGAAACTATGAAGAATTACAGAACAAAATGGGGCATCATGACGGTCACGTGGCAAAATTCTAGGAGGAACGACACATATATCTGACCAGATGTGGTATTTTTTGTTCTTCTATCTCGGAGTATTTATATAAAAGGAAAGAAATGTGATCTTGAACAACCCTCCAGTCATGGTTTCTCCCTATCTAAAATGAAGGTGCTAAAAGAACTGGATCTTTGGGGACCCTTCCCGATGATTGCAGTTTTTTTGTTCTAAGTTTATCAGTATGCAGCATATGACACAAAAGAGTTACCTTTTAGTGGCATTGATGGTATGAAAATTGAGTATTACTCATATAAATTGCTGCGCGCTATTTTAGTTTTGTTTGCAGTTTACAAAATAACTTGAGTTGAAAATTGGACTAGACCATTTGGAGCTCCTGATGGATCATCTGGCACCAGAACTTGTGCTTGCTAGTCAGAATTTTGGAAAAGCTCTGTACCAGTACCAGCGCATGAGCTAAGTTTTAAAAACTGTGTAATTAGTATATTGCTCTTCTCTTCAGTCTGCCCATCCTTCTGTCTTCTTTAAAATCTGCCTAGGGGTTGAGATGAAGAAAAGCTAACTTCAAATATGGACCTCATTGTTTTGGAAAACTACAGAATTGCCTTAACTGAAATATGCTTAGGAAAGGTGCTGCAATTTTATGTGGTAGGTTATTCTGGGAAATGTGAATCAGCATTCAGTTACCCCCTCTATTCACAATACTGTGGACCTTTTTTTTTTTTTTTAAGATTTTATTTATTTATTTGACACAGAGAGAGAGAGAGAGCACAAGCAAGGGGAGCGGCAGAGGGAGAGGGAGAAGCAGGCTCTGCTAAGCAGCCCGATGCGGGGCTCGATCCCAGGACGCTGGGATCATGACCTGAGCCGAAGGCAGCCGCTTAACCGACTGAGCCACCCAGGCACCCCAGTACTGTGGACCTTTTGAGTCCCCTTCATCCCCTCCTTTCCCATCAGCTGTCCACATTCATGGTCTCAAAAATGGAATCCTACATCAGAAAGACAGAGAGAGAAAAGGTGCGAGCTCTTGTCTTTTGAGTTGCAAAAGCCAAGACTGTGAAATAGATGAATTTGTGAAAAAGATACGAGACCCATGCAAAGCTTCTTTCGCCTCTGCCCGTTGAGGTAAAATAGCTCTCCACATGGAGGAGAAGTGATGAGTGATTAAACAACAACATTTAAGAGGAGAGTAAATCACACTTTCCCGTTCCTTCAGTCAATGCCGGGAGGTAGATTTTTGATAGAGTCCCCCAGTAGCTTAATTAATAGGGTCTGTTTTCCTAAGTAGAGCCTGGGAAGTCAGCAAGACCCAGAGACAGATGAGCCTAAGTTAGCCTCACTGTGTCGTGATCCCCTCACACTAGGACAGAATTATAATGACCTCCATGTACCTGACAAGGCGTAAGTCACTGGAAACCCTCACCTGTTTGGACCAAGAGCTTTGAACCAGAAGAAAGGAAATCCCAAGAGATGCTGGCATGGATAAATGACACAAAAGACAAGGTGCCTTTCCCCCTAAATTCTCCTCCTACTCCCCAATGGCTGTTCACTAATATGTGCTCCCTGGGACTTAGATGGAACCCTGAACTGGTTAACTTGAAGTTGCTGTCAGTGGGGAGGTTGGGACTTAAAAAAATAAATTTACTTATTGAATAATAAATATAATCGTAAAAACTTCTGTAGTGTTTTCTGTGTGCCAAACACTATTCTACGTACTTTATCTGTAGTGACTGAAGACTCGCACAACCCATGAAGCAGTTATTACCATTATCTCTGTTTTGTCAGTGATAAATCTGAGGCCCAGAGCGGTTTAGAGTTTTGTCCAATGTCACACAGTTGGTAAGGGACAAAGCCAAGATCCAAATCTAGGCAGTCGGTATCAGACTATACTAATGTGCTTCTCAAAGATGTGTAAAAGAATAAAGTTATATTTCTGGCAAGACTGAGTCTGTGTCCTGTATTTCATATGCATTATGCTTATTTTGGAGGGATGTTGTGAGAAGCGGTCTCTGACATTCATTTCTGGATACTCTGGTGTCCAGGCATGCTGACAATGCGTAGTGTCCTCTCTGGAAGACTATGGAAGTATTTTCTCTCTATTTTTAGTACTGGAAATATCTGGGCTTCTGAGCCACTACTTTGTTTGTATTTTGTAGAAAAATCAACTATGTAATCTCATTTCTCTGTTTTCATGGCTACTATGTAGCTTAGAGCCAGACTTCAAGCCTGCTGTTGGCAAGTTTCTCTAAACTCATGACCTCTGTTGTGTGCACACACTGTACTATTGTATCCCAACTTCCCCTTTGCTTTGCTTTTTACCTGTTTTAATTTATTTTATCTGCCAGTAATGTACATATCTTAGCGAAACACCTTAAATCCTTTCTGAGAAAGGTGGGTTGTAAATACATGCAAATATTATTTTTCTTTGCTTTCACACTACATCACTTTTAGATCTTCCTTGGTCAGCAGAAGGACCCCAATGCTTACTTTGTAGCAGTAATGCCATTCCTTCATTGGACATTTCATCCAACAGAGGACAGGAAGGATAAGCTGTGAAGGGCACTGTGTGCTGCCTATTCCCTACTCTCCATTCTTGAGCCCACGGGCTTTGGTGAAAAGAAACACTAACACATGGGGAAGAGTACTTCAGTGGCTAAGTATCTGGGCTCTGACATGAGAGCTGGTTTGTAGCTGAGTTTTGCTACCCTCTGGCAAGTGACCTTGGGCAAGGTACCTAACTTCTCTGTGCTTCAGTTTCCTCATCTGTAAAATAGAGCCAAAATAGTAACCCACCCTCATGTAGTTATTGTGGGCATTAAATTAATGTAGGCAAACATTTGTTGCCTTTGATAGATGCTCATGGCCAATAAATAGGGCAACAGAGTTAGAGAATTGGAAAGAGAGTCTTCTGAACTTTGGTATCCAATAGCATAATCTTGACATAACTTATGGAGGACCACCAAAAAGTAATTAAAAACAATATAGAGATTGCATTTGCCAGAATTCATAAGTATCATTCAACCTTCCACAAGCCTGAAGTGCAATTTTTATTTGAATTTTCACATATTCTTTTAAGCATTAGAAATTATAGGGGAAGAAGTGATCCTAAGCCCATGGATTCAGGTCAAATTAGTTACCCCACTCAAACTATAATTTAAAATCCATCAGAGAAGGAAGAGAACTTCTGTTCTCCCTGAGTAAACTAATGTAAGAAATACATTTTTCTCTTTTTTTCTCATGCAATGAGACATTCCTGTAAAATATTTGTTAAGCTTTTACTTGTCCAGTCTTAGAAAAATATGAACACGTAAGTATATTTGAATGCCTTGAGTTCATTCAAAACATCTTCCAAGAAATTGTTGAGCTGATAAAAGATACGTGATAAACACCTCTGCCCTCAAGGAGAGTACAGCTTGGCACTGTGGATAGACCTGTAGCTGAGCAGTCATGCTGACATCTGTGTGCGTGTGCGTGCGTGCACACACACGTGCGCACGCACGCACACACACACATACATACAATTGCAGTGCTGTGAAATCGATGCCAATATAGACCTTTTCAGAGAGGAACATGGTAACACCTGATTCAACTTGTGAGAATAAAAGAGGCGTGAGAGGAGGGAAGGGAATGGGAGAAAGAATGGGAGAGGGAGAGAGGGGCAGGGACAACATGGAAGATGGTATCACAGAGATGACTTGTCATGTAGGTCTTGAAACATGAGAAGGCATTTGCTGGTGTTAGCACATGGGATAGGGGGGATTCCAGTGTGGGGAACAGAATATGTAGGGGAACCAAAGTCGTCTTTGGGGAGGGTTGGGCATGGCACAGCATAGCAGTTGAAGAAGAGGTGATTTAAAAAAAAAAAGAAGAGGTGAGTTTTGACTACCTACAGAGAGCAGAAAACCATTTGGAGGGTTTTTGGCATTGGGATAAATGTCAGAATTTCCTTTTAGAAGGGTAACAGTGCAGAATAATATGTCTTGAAAGGGAGTGAGGGTAGAGGAAGAAGAACCTTTGTGAGAGGAAAAGGGGAGGAGAAAGCATCTCCATTAAGGACTGTTTCTCATCTCTGTTTCAGCCTTACAAGCCTGCCATAGCTTCACCCTTTTCCAGGTGATTTTTCCTCCTGTCTCTCTCTCTCTAGTTCCAGGAAGGTCCTGGCTTCTTGCTGTTGCTAATATCTAAACTGCATCATTGTTCACGGTCCATCACCTGAGCACTAAATCCTTGGAATTAATTCCCTCTGCTTTTGGTACTCAGAGTTGTTTCTGTTTCCTCGTTTGACCCTGACTGATACACCATAGCAGTAATCTAGAGGAGAGGTGTTGGGGACCCTAACAAAGGAAGAGACAGTGCACATGCAGAGGAGACAGCTAATTTAGAGGACAGAATTACAAAATTTGGTGACAGGTATGTGTGTGAGGATGGGGGCAGGGAAGAATCATGGACATTCTAACCCTACTGGCTGGCCTACTTAACAGAAGTGATGTTAAAACTAAACAAAACAGGGTGCCTGGGTGGCTCAGTTGGTTAAGCGACTGCCTTCGGCTCAGGTCATGATCCTGGAGTCCCGGGATCGAGTCCCGCATCAGGCTCCCTGCTCGGCAGAGAGCCTGCTTCTCCCTCTGACCCTCCCCCCTCTCATGTGCTCTCTCTCTCTCTCTCTCATTCTCTCTGTCTCAAATAAATAAATAAAATC